>NW_019154113.1:744512-764700 GCF_002288905.1 Enhydra lutris kenyoni | reverse complement strand
ATATATATATATATATATATATATATATATATATATATATATATATATATAGATAGATATATTTTTTTTTTAAAATATTTATTTTATATCCTGTCATTTTAGGTATAATAAGTAATAAGGTGTGTGTGTGTGTGTGTGTGTGTGTGTGTGTGTGTGTGTAAATTCCCTCAGCTCTTCTACATTAATGATCCTGTCATTTGAGAATGATATCTTCTTTATGTCTAGTCTGGATATCTATTTATTTTTCTTGCTCTGTTGTACTGGCTAGAACCTCCAGTAGTGACATTAGATATTCCTGTACTGTTCCTAATTTGACAAAGATATAATGTAGTTTTTCACTGTTAAAAATTATGCTTTCCTGCACTATTGAGAAGATCATTTGAATTTTGTTTGTTTATTTTTAACTTTTTTACTTTGTTACTATTGTGTGTTAAATAAATCAATTTTCAGATGTTAGGTAGAACTTACAGAGATTTTTCTTTTAAAAGTCCTTCTCTTGGGGCACCTGGGTGGCTCAGTTGATTAGGCAACTGCCTTCGGCTCAGGTCATGATCCTGGAGTCCTGGGATCGAGTCCCACATGGGGCTCCCTGCTCAGCAGGGAATCTGCTTTTCCTGCTGACCTCTCTCCTCTCATGTTCTCTCTCTCTCTCTTAAATAAATAAATAAATAAAAATCTTTAAAAATCCTTCTCTTGATTCTAACGATTTTGTTAGTCAGAAGAACTTTTATTAAAAATCCCACTTAGGGACGCCTGGGTGGCTCAGTTGGTTGGGCAGCTGTCTTCGGCTTGAGTCATGATCCCAGCATCCTGGGATCGAGTCCAGCATCGGGCTCCTTGCTCGGCGGGGAGCCTGCTTCTCCCTCTGCCTCTGCCTGCCATTCTGTCTGCCTGTGCTCACTCTCTCTCCCTCTCTCTCTGACAAATAAATAAAATTTAAAAAAAAATCCCACTTATGGGGCGCCTGGGTGGCTCAGTGGGTTAAAGCCTCTGCCTCCGGCTCAGGTCCTGTCTCAGAGTCCTGGGATGGAGCCCCACATCTCTGCCTGCCTCTCTACCTACTTGTAATCTCTGTCTGTCAAATAAATAAATAAAATCTTTTTTAAAAATCCCACTTATTTAAAAGATATAGAGATATTCAGATTATATATTAGAAGAGTGAGGTTTGGGATTTTGTGACATTGAAGAGATTTATCCATTACTAAATTGTGGAATTAATAAATATAAAGTTGTTCATTTTATTCTATTAAGTCCCTTTGACTTTTTTTTTTTTTTTTAGAAAAAGCATGAAAGGGGAGGGGTGGAGCAGAAAGAGTCTTAAGCAAGGTCCATGCCCAGTACAGAACCAGACATGGGGGTCAGTCTCATGCCCTGAGATCAAGCCCTGAGCTGAAGTCAAGAGTAGGGCACTTAATGGACTTAGCCACCCAGGTATCCCCCTTTAAAATTTTAAAAATTATACTCTTATTGCCTCCTTCATTCTTAATATTAGTAATTTGTATTTTCTCTCATGATTCTGAGCAGTTTGGTTAGGTAATTTTCAATAACTTGATCTTTTCAAAGAGTCAGTTCTTTTTTGTTTGTTTGTTTTATTGATATTCTCTATTGTTTATCCAGTTTTTAGTCTTGATATTTATTATTTCCTTTTTTCTACTTACTCAGGTTACAATTTGCTCTTCTTTTTCTGTTCTCTTAAACTGGAAGATGAAAGTATCGATTTGAGAGTTTTCTTATTTATAATATATGCATTTAATCCTATACATTCCCTCCTAAGAACTTGTTCATGAACATCCCACACATTTTCTTCCTTTTTAATTTTTTTCTTTGACTTATGGGTTACTTAGAAATATGCTACTTATGGAACACTACACCAAAAACTAATGATGTACTGTATGGTGACTAACATAAGATAAAAAATAAAATGAAAAAAGATACATGGTATTTAATTTTTCAGTATTTAGGAATACTGCAAAGATCATTAAGTTGTTGATTATTAATTTAATTTGTTCATGGTCAGAGAATAACACATTTTGTTTTTCTTGAATCCTTTTAAATATATTGAGGTTGTTTTGTTTTCTTTTGTTTATGACCCAGAACGTGGTCTACCTGCACAGATGTTACATGTGCACCTGAAAAGAATGTGTAATCTGGTATTATGGGGTTGCATGCTATGCCAATGTCAGTTAGGTCAATTTGGATTGTAATGTTTAACTTTCTTATATCCTTGCTTATTGTCTGTCTATTTGTTCTAACAATTATTGAGAGAAACATTGAAATTGTCAACTATGATTACAGTTCTGTTTATTTCTTTTTGCAGATCTATCTGTTCTAAACTAATTTATTTTGAAGCTCTATATTTTCAGTGTTCCAAGATTCATTGTTTATGCACCACACCCAGAGTTCCATGCAATACATGCCCTCCTTAATACCCACCACCAGGCTCACCTAACCCTCCACCTGGCTCCCCTCCAAAACCTTGGTTTGTTTCTCAGAGTCCACAGTCTTTCATGGTTCATTGGTTCATCTCCCCCTGTTCCCCCCCTTCACTTTTCCTTTCCTTCTCCTAATGTCCTTCCTGTTATTCCTAATGCTCCACAAGTAAGTGAAACCATATGAAAATTGACTCTCTCTGCTTGACTTATCTGCTTGACTTGTCTTTATTTTTAAAGAGATTTTCATAGGCAACCTGTAGGACAATCTTTCTGTTATGTCATATCTGATAAATTTTACATTTTTGTTTCCAATTTATAAAATATTTTATTTATTTATTTATTTATTTATTTATTCATTCATTTATTCATTTATTCATTTTAGAAAGTGTCAGAGAGATGGGGGCGGGGGGAGTAGGGAGGGAGACTGCCTCAAGCCAACTCGATGCTGAGCATGGACCCCGACATGAGTTTTGATCCCACAACCCTGAGATCAAGACCTGAGCTGAAACCAAGAGTGTTTACCAACTGTGCCAGAAAAGTGTCTGGGTTCTAATTTTTTTTTTAACTAAAGTGTAGTGGAAACATTGTCACATGAGTGTCAGGTATACAATAGTGATTTGAGAACTATAAGTGTTATCCTGTGCTTATCACAAGGGTGGCTACCATCCATCACCATACAATGCTATTACAACTACATTAGGTGCATCCTTATGCTGTACTTTTTATTCCTGGGAGTTATTCATTCCATAACTGGAAACCTGTACCTCCTACTCCCCTTCACTCATTTGGCCCATCCCCCACCCATCCTTTTTGACAATCACCTATTTGTTTCTGCTTTTTTATATTTATTGTTTGCTCATTTTTTTCAGAATATGCATACTGAGTGAAATCCTGTGGTATTTATCTTTCTCTGTCTGACTTATTCACTTAACATAATGCCATTTAGATCCATCCATGATTCTAAAAATGACAAAATCTCATTCTTTTCATACTTGAGTATATATTGCATATATATCCCACATCTTCTTGAAACAGGCATTTATTGGGATGTCTGGGTGTTTCAGTCAGTTAGGTGTCTGTCTTTGACTCAAACCATGATCCCAAAGTTCCAGGATCAAGTCCCACATCAAGCTCCTTGCTCAACAGAGAGGCTGCTTCTCCCTTTGCCTGTTGCTCCCCATGATTGTGCTCTCTCCCTCTCTCTCTCTCTCTGACAAATAACTAAATAAAAATATTTAAAATAAAGTCATTTATCAGTGGTCACTTAGGTTGCTTTCATATCTCTGCTATTGTAAATAATGTTTCAATAAACAGAAGGGTACATATATCTTTTTAAATTGGAGGGGTGTTGAAGGAATTCCCAGTTGTGAAATTACTGGATTGTATGGTATTTCTGTTTTTGATTTTTATTTGTTTGTTTTGTTTTTGTTTTTGTTTTTTTGAGGAACCTCCATACTGTTTTACACAATGACTTCATCAATTTACACTCCCACCAATAGCACATGAAGGTTTCTTCTCATTTATATCCTTGCCAACACTTCTTAATTCTTGCCTTTTTGATACTAGCTATTCTGACAAGTAAAAAGTGATATCTCTTTGTGATTTTGATTTGCATTTCCCTGCTGATTAATGATGTTGACTGTATTTTTATATGTCTGTTGGCCATCTGCATCTCTTCTTTGGAAAATGTCTGTTCAGTTTCTCTGCCCATTTTTTAATTGGATTATTGAGGGGTTTTTTATGTGTTGAGTTGTATCAAGTTCTTTATATATTTGGGCTATTAACACTTTATCAGATATATCACTTGCCATAGGAATGGTGGGTGGAAGGATGGGTAAAATAGGTTTTAGGGACTAAGGATTGCACTTGTGAGGAGCACTGAGTGATGTATGGAATTGTTGAATAAATATAGGGTACACCCAAAACTAATATAATACTGTATGTTAACTATACTGGAATTAAGATAAAAACTTTAAAAAAAGAAACAATGTGATAGAACAAATTCATATGAGAAGAGAGAAGAACCACATGGTCCTCTCAATTGATGCAGAAAAAAGCATTTGACAAAATCCAGCATCCGTTCCTGATTAAAACGCTTCAAAGTATAGGGATAGAGGGAACATTCCTGAACTTCATCAAATCTATCTATGAAAGACCCACAGCAAATATCATCCTCAATGGGAAAAAAGCTTGCAGCCTTCCCGTTGAGATCAGGAACATGACAAGGATGCCCACTCTCACCACTCTTGTTCAACATAGTATCAGAAGTCCTAGCAACAACAATCAGACAACAAAGAGAAATAAAAGGTATCCAAATTGGCAATGAAGAAGTCAAAATCTCTCTCTTCACAGATGACATGATTCTTTATATGGAAAACCCAAAAGACTCCACCCCCAAACTACTAGAACTCATATAGCAATTCAGTAATGTGGCAGGATACAAAGTCAATGTACAGAAATCAGTGGCTTTCTTATAAACTAACACTGAAAATACAGAAAGGGAAATTAGAGAATTGATTCCATTTACTATAGCACCAAGAACCATAAGATACCTGGGAATAAACCTAACCAAAGAGGTAAAGGATCTGTACTTGAGGAAATACAGAACACTCATGAAAGAAATTGAAAAAGACACAAAAAGATGGAGGACCATTCCATGCTCTTGGATCAGAAGAATAAACATTGTTAAAATGTCTATACTTCCTAGAGCAATCTATACTTTTAATGCCATTCCGATCAAAATTCCACCGGTATTTTTCAAAGAGCTGGAGCAAATAATCCTAAAATTTGTATGGAATCAGAAGAGACCCTGAATCACTAAGGAAATGTTGAAAAACAAAAATAAAACTGGGGGCATCACGTTACCTGATTTCAAGCTTTACTACAAAGCTGTGATCACCAAGACAGCATGGCACTGGCATAAAAACAGACACATAGACCAGTGGAACAGAGTAGAGAGCCCAGATATAGAACCTCAACTCTATGGTCAAATAATCTTCGACAAAATAGGAAAATATATACAGTGGAAAAAAGACATTCTCTTCAATAAATGGTGCCGGGAAAACTGGACAGCTATATGCAGAAGAATGAAACTCGACCATTCTCTTAAACCGTACACAAAGATAAACTCAAAATGGATAAAAGACCTCAACGTGAGACAGGAATCCATCAGAATCCTAGAGGAGAACATAGGCAGTAATCTCTTGATATCAGCCACAGCAACTTCTTTCAAGATATGTCTCCAAAGACAAAGGAAACAAAAGCGAAAATAAACTTTTGGGACTTCATCAAGATCAAAAGCTTCTGCACAGCAAAGGAAACAGTCAACAAACAAAGCGGCAACCCACGGAATGGGAGAAGATATTTGCAAATGACAGTACAGACAAAAGGTTGATATCCAGGATCTATAAAGAACTTCTCAAACTCAACACACACAAAACAGACAATCATATCAAAAAATGGGCAGAAGATATGAACAGACACTTCTCCAATGAAGACATACAAATGGCTATCAGACACATGAAAAGATGTTCATCATCACTAGCCATCAGGGAGATTCAAATTAAAACCACATTGAGATACCACCTTACACCACTTAGAATGGCCAAAATTAGCAAGACAGGAAACAACATGTGTTGGAGGGGATGTGGAGAAAGGGGAACCCTCTTACACTGTTGGTGGGAATGCAAGTTGATGCAGCCACTTTGGAGAACAGTGTGCAGATTCCTCAAGAAATTAAAAATAGAGCTTCCCTATGACCCTGCAATTGCACTACTGGGTATTTACCCCAAAGATACAGATGTAGTGAAAAGAAGGGCCATCTGTACCCCAATGTTTATAGCAGCAATGGCCACGGTCGCCAAACTGTGGAAAGAACCAAGATGCCCTTCAACAGACGAATGGATAAGGAAGATGTGGTCCATATACACTATGGAGTATTATGCCTCCATCAGAAAGGATGAACACCCAACTTTTGTAGCAACATGGACGGGACTGGAAGAGAGTATGCTGAGTGAAATAAGTCAAGCAGAGAGAGTCAATTATATGGTTTCACTTATTTGTTGAGCATAACAAATAACATGGAGGACAAGGGGAGTTAGAGAGGAAAAGGGAGTTGGGGGAAATTGGAAAGGGAGGTGAACCATGAGAGACTATGGACTCTGAAAAACAATCTGAGGGGTTTGAAGGGGCGGGGGATGGGAGGTTGGGGGAACCAGGTGGTGGGTATTAGAGAGGGCACGGATTGCATGGAGCACTGCGTGTTGTGCAAAAGCAATGAATACTGTTATGCTGGAAAGAAAGAAAGAAAGAAAGAAAGAAAGAAAGAAAGAAAGAAAGAAAGAAAGAAAGAAAGAAAGAATAACACATATCCTACAGAAGAGAGAAAAGATTTGCAAACCATCTATCTGATAATGTGTTAATATTCAAAATATATGTCAGTCTTACACCTCAATAGCAAAATATCAAGTCATTTGATCAAAAATGGACAAAGGACCTAAATAGACACTTTTCCAAATAAGACATATACATGGCCAGCAGACATATGTGAAGGTATCAGGAAAATGCAAATCAAAACTACAGTGAAATACTTCCCCCACATGCTAGAATGACTGTATCAAACAGACAAAAGATTTCAAGTGCTGACAAGGGTGTGGAAAAAGGCAATCCTTGTGCACTGTTGGTGGGAATGCAATTTGGACAAGATACAATAGGAAACACTATGGAGGTTTTTCAAAAAGCTAAAAAAATGGAATTATCAAATAATTCACCAATTCTACTTTTATATATGTATTTGAAGGGGAAGGAATCACTATCTTGAAAATATACCTGCAACACCATATTCATTGCATTATTCACAATAGACAAACCATGGAAAATATATGTTTTCATTAGCAGATGAATGGATAAAGAAACGTGGTATGTGCATATGATGGAGTATTATTCAGCCATGAAAAAGAAAAAAATCCTGAAATTTGTGCTAACATGTATGAACACTGAGGAAATATGTCGAATGAAATAACAGGGAAAGAGAAATTATGTATGAACTCGTTTATGTGTGGAATGTTAACAAACAGAAGAAGGATTGAGTGGCAGAGAAAATGGAGAAATGCTGATCAAAGTGTGCAAAATTCCACTTATAGATGGGTAAGTTCTGGGGATAAAATATACAGCATGGGGAATATAATTAATACTACTCTGTATACTTGAAATTGCTTAGAAAGTAGACCTTAAATATTCTCAGCATAAAATATGCAATCATGTTAGATGATAGATATATTAACCGTTAATGTGTGTATATCATTTAACAATATATGTGTTTAAAATAGTCACACTGTACCCCTTAACCTTACACCTGTTATAGGTTCATTTATATCCTGATAAAACTGAAAAATATACACTAATATATATTTGGAGGAAATTATTTCACACACATTATTTCAGACAGTGTGAATACCTTGTTATCCTGTTTCTTCCTCTTTAAAGTTTCACTCAGTGACTTTAGAATTAATCTTGAATCTTGCCTGCAACAATATATTTATTGTTATGACCTAATGGGGATTTTCTTTCCTTTAAAATTTTTATTTATTTATTTTTAAATTTCTTTTCAGTGTTCCAGAATTCATTGTTTATGCACCACACCCAGTGCTCCATGCAATACATGCCCTCCATAATACCCACCACCAGGCTCACCCAACCTCCCAATCCCCTTCTCTCCAAAACCCTCCATTAGTTCCTCAGAGTCCACAGTCTGTCATGGTTCATCTCCCCCTCAAATTTCCCCCAATTCCCTTCTCCTTTCCATCTCCCCATGTCCTCTGTATTATTTCTTATGCTCCACAAACAAGTGAAACCATATGATAATTGACTCTCTCTGATGGGGATTTTCTATTGCCATCAATTCTATGTTCATTAATTGGAATTCTTCTGTGACTTAATATTTGTCTTTTCTTTTCATATATTTTTTCAATCATGTTTTTATGTCGGTATGGACTTTCAGATGCTTATTTTTGTCTGTTGGGTTATAACATAACACTAGTGTAATATATTTTTGTGTTCAAAGTATTCCACATCTGGCCCTTGCAAACTCTTTTAGGTTGGCTTCAATGTTTTGTGTGTGCATGCATGTGCTTGTGTATGTGTGTGTATGTGTGTATGTGTACATTTATTTTTTAAAAGTTGACACTATTGTTTTTTATTGACATGCAATATTGCATTAGTTTCAGGTATACAACATGGGAATTCAGTATTTATATGCATTGTGAAATGGTCACCACAATAAGTCTTATCTACCATCTGTCACCATACAAAATTATTATGATATTATTTTTTTTCAAGTTTTTATTTAAATTCCAGTTAGTTAACGTAAAGTATAACATTATTTTCAGGTGTAGAAAATAGCAATTCACTACTTACATACAACACAGTGCTCATCACAAGTTCACTCCCTAATCCCCATCACCCATTTAATCCATCCCTACACCCACCTTCCCTCTGGTAAACCTAAATATTTTCTCTACAGATAAGAGTCTGTTTTCTGGTTTGCTTCTCTTTTTTCCCCTATGTTCATCTGTTTTGTTTCTTAAATTCCATATATGTGTGTATTTGTCTTTCTCTGACTGATTTATTTCACTTAGCGTAATACTCTCCAGCTCCATCCATGTTTTTGCAAATGACAATATTTCATTCTTTTTTATGGCTGAGTAATATTAAATTGCATATATATAAAAATATATATAAAAAATATATATAAATATATAATATATGTATATATTATATTATATATATATTTATATATAAATATATAAAAATATATATATATAAAATCACTTCTTCTCTATCCATTTATCAGTGGGTGGACATTTGGGCTCTCCTCATCATTTGGCTATTGTTATAATGCTGCTATAAACATCAGAGAGTATAGTGTCCCTTCAAATCAAATACTTTAGTATCCTTTGTGTAAATACCTAATAAATTTTCATGTGTCTGCTAGCCATCTGTATGTTTTTGGAAAAATGTCTATTCTTGTCTTTTGTCCATTACTTAACTGGATTATTTTGGGTGGAAGGGTAGGTTTGAGAAGCTCTTTATAGATTTTGGATACTTACCCTTTATCAGATATGTCATTTATAAATATCTTCTCTCATCTTGAATTTTGCCTTTTAGTTTTCTCGTTTATATCCTTCACTATGCAGAAGCTTTTTATCTTTTTAAAAAAATTATTTTATTTTTTCAGTGTTCCAAGATGTAATGTTTATGCACCACACCCAGTGCTCCATGTAATACATGCCCTCCTTAACACCCACCAACAGGCTCATCCAAACTCCTACCCCCTCCCCTCCAAAACCCTCAGTTTGCAGATTTAATGTCATTACTAGTAATTGGTCTACTCAAATTTTTTATTTCTCCTCGATTCAGTTTGGGAAATTGTATATTTCTAGAAATTTGTCCATTTCTTCTAGGTTGTCCAATCTGCTGATCTGCAATTTTTTGTAGTAATTTCTTATAATTATTTATATTTCTGTGGTGGTGTTACTTCTCTTTCATTTCTGATTTTATTTATTTGAGTCTTCTCTATTTTTTCCTTGACGAGTTTGGCTAATTATCAATTTTGTTTATCTTTTCAAAAATCATCTCTTGCTTTTGTTGATCTTTTTGTGTGTGTGTGTGTTTCATTTATTTCCACTCTGATCTTTACTATTTCCTTCCTACTGCTAATTTTAGTCTTTAAGGTTTTTTTATTGTTGTTGTCCTCTGTAGTTCCTTTAGGTGTAAGGTTAGATTGTTTTGTTGAGATTTTTCTTGTTTTAAGAGTTAGGGCTTCATCACTATAAACATTTCTTGTAGAACTGTTTTTACTGTGTCTCAAATATTTTGAACCATTGTTTTCACGTTTTTATTAGTCTCCAATTTTTTTAAAATTTTATCTTTGGTTTCTTTATGGCCCAATTGTTGAGTAGCATGCTGTTTAGCATCCATGTGTTTCTGTTTTTCTTCCAGTTTTTTTTTTTTCCTCGTAATTGATTTTTAGTTTTATACCATGTGGTCAGAAAAAGATGCTTGATAGAATTTCAATCTTCTTAAATTTATTGAGACTTGTTTTGTGGCTTAATATGTAATCTATTTTAGGATATGTTTTATGTGCACTTGAAAAGAATGTGTATCCTGCTGTTTTTAAATTAAATTTTTATTTAAATTCTATTTAATTAACACATACTGTATTCTTAATTTCAGAGATAGAATTTAGTGATTCATCAGTTGCATGTAGCATCCGGTGCTCATTATTTCAAGTGCCCTCCTTAATGCCCATCACCCGCTTAACCCATCCTCCCACCCCGCTCCAGCGATCCTGTTTGTTTTCATAGTTAGTTTCTTTCATGTTCTGTACATACCAGTTAAGTCCATCTGATTTAATGTGCTATTCAAAGTCACTGTCTCCTTATTGATTTTCTGTCTGGATTGTGTATTCATTAATATAAATGGGGTATTAAATTTCTCTTATATCATTATATTGCTGTAAATTTCCCCCTTTCATGTCTGTCGATATTTGCTTTATGTGTTTTGGCACTACTATCCTGGATGCATAGATATTTCAATTGTTATATTCTCTTGTTGCATCAATCCTTTTATCATTATGTAATAGCTTTCTTTTTCTTCTGTAACAGTCTTTGTTTTAAAGTCTATTTTACCTATCATTACCCTGGCTTTTTTTTTTCCCACTTTAATTTGCATAGAATATCTTTTTTTTCATTCCTTCACTAACAGTTTGTATGAATATTTAGGCTTGATATAAGTCTTTTATAGGCAACAAATCATTGTGTCTTGTTTTTTTGTGTGCAGTCATTTTGTCATTTGAGGCATTTAAACTATTTACATTTAAAGTAATTATTAATAAATATGTACTTATTACCTTTTTGGTCATTGTTTTCTGGTTGTTTTTTCCACTTCTCTATTATCTTCTTCCTCTTTTGTGCTCTTCCTTTTTGATTGATGTTTCCCGTTAGTGTTATGCTTGGATTGATTTCTCTTTATTTCTTTGCGTATATATTATAGGCTTTTGGTTTGTGGTTACCATGAGGTTTTATATAGCATCCTAAATATATGACAATCTATATTAAATTGATATTTACTTAAGGTTCAACATATTTGTACTCCTCCCTGCATGTGTTGTATATATGATGTCATATTTTACATAATTTATTTTGTGACCCAAATTCTGAGTCACAGAGCAAGGTGTTCTTAAGTAAATTGTTTATGTTAGTAAAGAATCTTCACGTTAAATTACAAAAATAGTGTTGATTCTTCTCATTTTAACTACTCTCTGCATTCCCAGGAAGTTTTATGCACCATTGTTCTATGTTTAACATACCAAATTTTGATGCTGTCTATATTAGTAGACTTTGTCAAAAAAAATCTACAGGAACATAATTTTTGATTATTATACAACTCAATAGTCAATCTGGACTAATTTACTTTTTATTTCAAGTGTTCCTTAAGCAAAATATAATAAACATCACTTTTTTATTTTTAAGGATTGATTTATTTATTTGAGAGATAATATATGTATATGTTTTCATGCTACTTAGATATCTCACAAACTTTAAGGAATTTTCAATATTCTGATATATTAATTAGGCATATAATTTTTTTAAGATTTTATTTATTTATTTGACAGACAGAGATCACAAGTAGGCAGAGAGGCAGGCAGAGAGAGAGCAAGGGAAGCAGGCTCCCTGCTGAGCAGAGAGCCCGATGTGGGACTCGATCCCAGGGCGCTGGGATCCTGACCCGAGCTGAAGGCAGAGGCTTTAACCCACTGAGCCACCCAGGCGCCCCAAGGCATATAATTTTTTAAAATTTCTTATGGAGAAACTTAGGATTTTGCTAGTATTAGTCACCAAGAAATTTTCTTATTTTTGAGTACTTTATCTACATACTTTTAGAAATGAGAATGCTGTGTTAAAATATAATTATATATTGTTGCACATGGCCAAATTGCCTTCACATACATTTCCACAAATATGGAGCTCCCCCCAGGAGTCCATTAATGTATGTTTCCCCACACATACATTAATGTTGTACACTGGTAACTCAGCTTTTAAATTTAAATGTATTTGATAATACTTAGGTTGATGAGATTGACCATCCTATAATGTATAGAGTTTTTCTGAAACCTGAAGCTTATATATTTTATAACTGGATGTTTGCCCCTCTTAAGCTTCTTCACCTATTTCCGTTTCTTATTACCTACCTCATCTCTGGTAGCCACTATTTTACTCTTTGTATTTATGTCTATTTCTGGGTGTTTTGTTTGTTTGTTTGTTCATTTTTTTTAAGATTCCACATACAAGTGAAATCACGTAGTACCTGTCTTTTTTCTGTCTGACTTATTTCACTTACCATAATACCCTCTATGTCCATCCATGTTGTCATAAATGGCATGATCTCATTCATTTTTTATGGCTGAGTAATATTTTAATGTGTATTTTACACATGCACATGCACACACATACACACAAATGCGTTCACATGCACACACACATTTCTTCTTTATCCATTTATCCATCGATGGACACTTAGATCGCTTCCATACACTGGTTATAGTAAATAATTCTGTAATAAACATACAGGTACATCTGTCTTTGGAAATTCATGTTTTTTTCTTTTTCTTTCAGATATATACCTAGCAGAAGAATTATTGGATTGCATGGTCCTTCTATTTTTATATTTTTTGAGGAACATTCCTGTTGTTTTCAAGATTGGCTGTTTCTAAATTACTTTTAAAAAGATGTTTCTGGGGGCACCTGGGTGGCTCAGTGGGTTAAAGCCTCTGCCTTCGGCTCAGGTCATGATCCCAGGGTCCTGGGATCAAGCCCCACATCAGGCTCTCTGCTCAGTGGAGAGCCTGCTTCCTCCTCTCTCTCTGCCTGCCTCTCTGCCTACTTGTGATCTTTGTCTGTCAAATAAATAAATAAACTCTTTTTAAAAAAAAGGTGTTTCTGCCCTTTTCTTGTCTTTTACTTATTGATAAGGTCAAGAAATAAATATTAATTGACACAGATGAGGCAAATTCTCTCTTTTCTGTTTTTTTTTCCTTTTTCTGCCTATTACCCTTATCACTATTTCACTTGTAAATCATAAGTCTCTTGCTGTGATTCTTTCTACTCATTTATAGATGGGCTAATCTGGGATACGTTATCAACTCAGATATAGAGTTAAGCAAGGTACACAAACTTTGGGCAACATTTTGACCCTACAAATAATTTTCCTAGGAAAGAACCTTGATTAATGCTTCATGAGGGTATGTACTCAAAACATTAAAAGAACACATAGTGAACAGAGAAAGCTGTGACAAGGTTATCAGTTCAAGGAAACAAGTAAGGTCCTGAGTGCATATGGGGATCAAGGAAATGCTGTTTGTGTCTCACGAAGAGCTGACAAAATGGAACAACCAAGTTCACTGGGTTTTAATTCAATTTTATATAAATAGTATAAATTTTATTACAAATTTTGAGTAATATAGAAATGAAAAAAATTCCTATAACCTCATGGCTATAACCCAACCATTTTGGATTTTGGAGAATTCCCATGCAGTCATCTTTGCAACGTTTTTGTGGGGTGCAGTGCCTCTTTCCACTTTCCAATTTTTTTTCCATTACTGTCTGCTCATCACACATTACTCACTGTAGTGCAATCCCTGCTTTCTGTGCTTTTCTTTAATTTGCCTAAGAGCATCCATCCAGTTCTCTTTCTCTTCTACCAGTCTCTACCCAGGTATGGAACACAAAAAGGCCCAGGACTTGTGCTTTTCCCCTCATGATGGGAGAGGGACCAGATATACCTTTGGATATTTCTTTAGAATCACCATCACCTTCCCATACTCCTCAACTCACCCATCCCCAACAATTACTTGAAGGGTGAACTTGATCTCCCTTATATTTTTTCTTTAATCTGGGAGTCAACTCATAAGCCTTCATCCCTGTAAACCTCTTAACTGTTCAGCTTCCACAAATGCTGCAAACTTCAGTCTCCAGAATAGCAAAGTAACAAGCATGAAGAAAATAAAGGATTCTAGCAACATGGTTAACAAAAGAAGAATTGAAAAGAATCAGAGAGAAAGAGAGCGATGATGACTTTCAGGTTTGGTCCAGGTCTGTATATCTCACCTCCACTGTCAAGGCGTTAGGAATGTAGTTCAAGGTCTAAGGTAGGGTCTGATATCTGGTAGGAATTCTAGATCTCCCACTCATTGGTTATGTGATGTGGTACAAAACACTTAACTCTGTCCACCTCAGTTTTCTTCTCTTTAAAATGATGATACAGATGGAAACAATATAGGCTACATAAAAAGATAACAAGAGGTAATTTCCTGGGACTGTAGGTAATTAACAAATAATAACTAATATTTCAATCTGTTCTAATAGTCAGAAGGTCCATTTAAGATTTATTTTCTTCTTTTTTATCTAGAATAAAAAATATTCTTCTTTATGTTATGGTCTTTCTTTAAAAAAAAATAGTAACCTCAATATTTCCTTTCCCTTTATCCCTGCAGCCTCTGCCTTGGTTTAGAATTTCATCAACTCTCATTTATGCTATTTCAGGAGCCTAGTAACCAGTCTCCCTGGCAACAGTTTCCACTCTACTCATTTATTGCCTAAGGACTGATTTTCTTCCCTTGCTCCTCAACCTCTTCTATTATTCTATCTTCCCCCATCAAATGAATTTCAATGCCACAATCATAATACATGCTATAATATTGTTTGTGTGCCTGGTTAGTCCTTTTTGCATATGAATAAATGTTTTTTCAGTAGTTGAAATTATAGCACTATATAATTTCTTTTCTGATTTTCACCTAGCAGTAATTTCACAAGCCCTTTCCTGACTGTGAGAGAACACTACTTATTTTTCTAGACAACATGTGGATTCATGAGTGAAAAAAACATTATTCAATTAATTATTATACACTGTTGTTAGAAACATAGGTTGTTTCCAATTATTCAGGGTTGTTTTAAATGATATTACATTGAGGGCCTGAGTATGCATTGTTATTTTTCTTCTGACTGATTTCATTGTAAGATAAATTCTATCTATCTTATCCAGTGTTAACGGGGAAAAGAGAAAATATTTTCTGGTGTTTGATAATGGTGTCAGCTGCTTTCCAAATGTACTGGCTCGACTCCACTAACCTATATTGTATATTATTATGTCACTTTGCTACAAGACATATGAATCACAAATTATCATGTAAAGCAATTTTGCATTTAAGGAATGAAAGTTTTTATTAATTTAATGATTATGAATTGGAATCTTTGCTTTAGTTTAATTATTAACAAGGTTCAAATTATCTACATTTCACTGTGTGTGTGTAATTTGAAGCATAACTGCTCATATAATTTGATTAATAATTATTCTTTATTGTTATACTCACTAAAGCACTTGATTAATGGAGAAAGCAACAATGTCTCTGTAATATTTATTGCAATATTTCTTTTTTGTTTTGTTTTGTTTTGTTTTGTCATTGTTGATGGTGAGGGACTTAGTTCTTTTTCCCTATATAAACTAATGCCATTTAGTGCTCTGAGAGTTATATATTCTTTTCCTTGTTAGAAATTCTGTACCATCTTTTTAAGATTTATTGAGGTGAAATTGATAAACAAAAGATGCACACATGGAATGTATACATCTCAATGATTTGTACATAAGCACACATTCATAATGACATCACCACAATTAAGATATTAAACATACCTGTTACCTCCAAAAATGTAAATATGTCCTTTTGCATTTTGTGCATGTGTCTGTGTGCAGACATATATGGTAAGAAGACTTAACATGATATTTAGCCTCTTAACATACTTTAATATTTTCGATACCATATTGTTAATTATAAGTACTATACAGCAGGTCTCAAGAACTTATTGATCATATATAACTGAAATTTTATAATCATTGAATAATGACTCTGCATTTACCCTTTCCCTCAGTCCCTGGCAACCACCATTTTATTCTTTGTTTCTAAGAGTTTGACTATTTTATATACTTTATAAAATTGGAATCATGGAATATCTCTCCTTATGTGTCTGGCTTATTTCACACAGAATAATGTTTTCTAGAGGTGCCTGGGTGGCTCAGTCATTAAGTATCTACCTTCAGCTCAGGTCATGATCTCAGGTTTTGGCATTGAGCCCTGCATTGAATTCCCTGCTCAGTGAGCCTGCTTCTCCCTTTCCCTCTGCTTGCTGCTTCCCCTGCTGTGCTCTCTCTCTCTGTCAAATGAATACATAAAAGCTGAAAATTAATAAAATAAAATACATTTTAAAAATAAATATTTTATTAATTTTTATTGTGTTATGTTAGTCACCATACAATACATCATTAAGTTTTGATGTATGTTCCATGATTCATTGTTTACATATAACACCCAGTGCTCCATGCAATCCATGCCTTCCTTAATACCCAACACCAGGCTCACCTATCCCTCTACCCCCTCTCCCTTCTAAAACCCTCAGTTTGTTTCCCAGAGTCCATAGTCTTTTATAGTTTATCTCCCAAGCCTATTTCCCCCCTTCATTTTTCCCTTTCTTCTCCTAATGTCCTCAATGCTATTCCTTATGCTCCACAAATAAGTGAAACCATATGATTGATTTTCTCTGTCTGACTTATTTTGCTTAGCATAATCTCCTTATGACCTATCAATTGTACCACTGGTTATTTACCCCAAAGATACAGATGTAGTGAAAAGAAGGGCCATATGCACCCCAATGTTCATAGCAGCAATGTCCAGAATAGCCAAACTGTGGAAAGAGCCAAGACGTCCTTCAACAGATGAATGGATAAAAAAGATGTGGTCAATATACACAATGGAATATTACTCAGCCACCAGAAAGGATGAATACCCAACTTGCATCAACATGGATGGGACTGGAGGAGGTTATGCTAAGGGAAAAAAGAAATATTTATTTTAAAAAAAGAATAATGTCTTCTAGATTCACCTAGGAGTGATAAAGAGCTTCCCAGAGAAACAAAAACTAAAGGAGTTCATGACCACTTAAACAGCCTTTCAAGTCATATTAAAGGAGACTTTTTGATTGGAAATGAGAGACCAAAAATGACAAATTGAAAAAAAGGATCAGAGAAAATTTCCAGAAACAATAAAAACTGAGTAATAAAATGACACAAATACATATTTGTCAATAATTAATTTGGATGTAAATGTACCACATGAAACAACTAAAAGACATAGAGGGTCAGAATGGGTAAAAAGGCATCTTTATGCCTCCTACAAGAAAACTATTTTATTTTGTTTTATTTATTTTATTTTATTTTATTTTGACCTAAAGACAACTGCAGATTGTAAGAGAAGAAATGGAGAAAGATGGCAAAAAGAAGAGTATCAACACATGTATTGGACAAAAAAGACTGTGACAAGAGACAAAGAAGAGGACTATATCATAAAGGGGAAACATCAAACAAGAATATATACTAATTATAAATATTTATGCACCCACTATTGGAGCACCTACGTATATAAAACAATTAAAACAAACATAAAAGAGCTAATTTATAAAAATACAATAATAGTAGGAGACTTCAACACCCCACTTATATCAATGTAAGATTATCTAAACAAAAAATAAACAAGGGCACAATGGCTTCGAATGACACACTGGACCAGATAAGCTTAACAGATATATTCAGAACATTCCATCCTAAAGCAGCAGAATACACTTTCTTTTTAAGTGCACATGGGACATTCTTCAGAGTAGATCACATACCAGGTCACAAAACAGGCCTGAACAAATACAAAAATGCTGAAGTCATACCATGCACCTTTTCTGACTACAATGCTATGAAACTAGAAGATAAGCCAAGACAAAATCAGGAAAAACCACAGATAGCTGGCAGTTAAATATCATGCTACAGACCATGAATGGGACAAACAGGAAATCATATAAGAAATAAAAAAGCACATGGCAACAAATGAAAATGAAAAAGCAATGATCCAAAATTTCTGGGATGCTACAAAGCAGTTCTAACAGGGAGGTATATAACAATACAGGGCTACCTTAAGAAGCAAGAAAAATCTCAAATAAAGAACATAACATTACATGCAAATGAGCTAGAAAAGGAAAAACAAATGAAGGTAAATTCAGCAGAGGTAAGGGAATAATAAATATTATAGGAGTAATAAATGATATAAAGACTAATAAAAATACAACTGATCAGGACCTGGTTCTTTGAAAAAATTAATAAAATTTATAAGTCCCTAACCAGACTTAATAAAGAACAGAAAAAGGAACCAAATAAATAAAATCACAAATGAGAGAGGAGAAATAACAAGCAACACCAGATAGATACAAACAGTGATAAGAGGACCTTATAAAAAACTAAATGCCAACAAATGGGACAACTGGAAGAAATGGATAAATTCCTAGAAACATGTAAACTGCCAAAACTGAAAGAGGAAGAAATAGAAAACTTGAACAGACTGATAATTGGCAAAGAAAATGAATCATTAATCAAAAAACTTCCAACAAACAAAAGTGCAGGGCCAGATGGTTTTCACAGGAGAATTCTACCAAACATTTAAAGAAGACTTAATTCCTTTTCTTCTTAAACTATTCCAAAAAAATAGAAAATGAGAAAAACATTCGAATTCATTCTCTGAAGTCAGCATTACCCTGATACCAAAGCCAGGTAAAGACTCTGCTAAAAAAAAAAAAAAAAAAAAAAAAGAGAGAGAGAGAGAGAACTATAAGCCAATATCCCTGATGAACATAGATGCAGAAATTCTCAATAAAATACTAGCAAACTGAATCCAACAATACATTAAAAATATTCACCACTCTCGGGGGAGGAGTCAAGATGGTGGAGAAGTAGCAGGCTGAGACTACTTCAGGTAGCGGGAGATCAGCTAGATAGCTTATCTAAAGATTGCAGACACCTACAGATCCAACGGGAGAGCGAAGAGAAGAACAGCAACTCTAGAAACAGAAAATCAATCACTTTCTGAAAGGTAGGACTGGCGGAGAAGTGAATCCAAAGCGACGGGAAGATAGACCACGGGGGGAGGGGCCGGCTCCCGGCAAGCGGCGGAGCAGCGGAGCACAAAATCAGGACTTTTAAAAGTCGGTTCCGCTGAGGGACATTGCTCCAGAGGCTTAACCGGGGTGAAGCCCACGCGGGGTCAGCGTGGCCTCAGGTCCTGCAGGGTCACAGAAGGATTGGGGGTGTCTGAGTGTCGCAGAGCTTACAGGTATTAGAACAGGGAAGCCGGCTACAGAGACAGAGCTGAGGAGTGAGTTGAGAGCTCTCAACTCGGGGTTACCTTGAACCGGTTGCAGGCTCGGTAGGCTCGGAGCGTGGCCGGAGGCCAGGGTGACGGGAGTAATTGGATGCTGTTCTCTGAAGGCACACTGAGGAGTGGGGCCCCAGGCTTTCGGCTCCTCCAGATCGGAGACTGGGAGGCCACCATCTTCATTCCTGTCCTCCGGAACTCTACGGAAAGCGCTCAGGGAAAAAAAACTCCCGAAAGCAAACCCGAGCGGATTACTCAGACCGCCCTGGGTAAGGACGGTGCAACTCCGCCTGGGGCAAAGACACTTGAGAATCACTACAACAGGCCCCTCCCCCAGAAGATCAACAAGAAACCCAGCCAGGACCAAGTTCACCTACCAAGGACTGCAGTTTCAATACCAAGGAGAGCAGCGGAATTCCAGAGGAGGAGAAAGCAAAGCCATGAGTTCCGTGCTTTGCTT
>NW_019154113.1:699636-739512 GCF_002288905.1 Enhydra lutris kenyoni | reverse complement strand
ATGGACATTGGGGAGGGTATGTGCTATGGTGAGTGCTGTGAAGTGTTTAAACCTGGCGATTCACAGACCTGTACCCCTGGGGATAAAAATATATTATATGTTTATAAAAAATAAAATTTAATAAAAAAAAATATTCACCACTCTCATGTGGGATTTATTCCTGTGTTACAAGCATGGTTCTATATTTGCAGATCAATCAATGTGATACATTGCATTAATTCAAGAAAAGGTAAGAACCACATGATCCTCTCAATTGATGCAGAAAAAGCATATGACAGAGTACAATTTCCATTCATGATAAAAAACATCAACAAAGTATGGATAAAAAGAACATACCTCAACATAATAGAGGCCATATACAAAACTACCACAGCTAATAACATCCTCAATAGGAAGAAATTGAAACCTTTTCCTCAATGGTCAGGAATAAGACAGGGATGTCCACCCTCTCCCTTGTTATTTAATGTAGTACTGGAAGTATTAGCTCCAGCAATCAGACAACAAAAAGAAATAAACAGCATCCAACTCAGCAAGAAAAAAGTAAAAATTTCACTATTTGCAAATGACTTGATACTCTGTATAGAAAATCCTAAATATTCCACCAGAAAACTGGTAGAACTGACAAATGAATTCATTTAAAGTTCCAGGATATAAAAATCAATGTTCAGAAATCTGTTCCATTTCTACACACTAATAATGAAGGAGCAGAAAGAATTTAAGAAATCAATCCCATTTACAATTGCACCAAAATCCATGTTCATGGATTGGGGGGGGGGTGCAGAAATTGTCTATACTACTAAAAGCAATCTTCAAAATTAATGCAATCCTGATCCAAATAACAATGTATATGTGGACTATACATATGGTATAGTCCAATGGACTATTAGCTATAAAAAGAATGAAATCTTGCCATTTGTAACAATGTGTATGGAGTTATAAAGTATTATGCTAAGTATAATAAGTCAAGAAACAGATTCTGAACTATTGAAAACAAGAGGGTCATTGGGTGGGGGATAAATAGTTTAAATAGGTGATTAAGGAGGCAGCTGTGATGAACACTGGGTGTTGTATGGAAGTGTTGAATCACTATATTGTTCGCTTGAAACTAATATTACACTCTATGTTTACTAAATGGAACTTAAATAAACACTTAATAATGTGTTTAGTTTCTTTTTTCTGAATAGCATTCCATGGTTTAGATGCATCCTGGTTTGTTTAATAAGGCACTGGTTGAAGGGCATCTAGTTTTGTTTGTTTGCTTGTTTTTCCAGTTGTTGGCTTATTATAAATAAATATGTTCTAGATATTCATCGGCCTTGTGTAAACATACAGTTCTCATATCTTTGGGATAACGTCCAAGAATGTAATTTCTTTTTTTTTTTTATGGTTCAGCCACCACTTTATTTTTTTTATTGAAGTATAATTAACATATAATTTTATATTAGTTTCAAGTGTGTAATATAATGATCAGCAATTCTATACATTATTTAGTGCTCATCAAATTAAATGTACTCTTAATTCTCTTTATTTCACCCATCCCCCTACCCAGCTCCCCACAAGTTTGCTCTCTGTATTTAAGAGTCTTTTTTTTTAATGATTTTAGTTTTTTTTCTCTTTTTATTTTTTAATTTTTAATTTTTTTTGTTTTTTTTTTTTATATTTCTTTTCAGTGTTCCAGAATTCATTGTTTATGCACCACACCCAGGGCCCCATGCAACATGTTCCCTGCATAATACCCACCACCAGGCTTACCCAACCCCCCACCTCCCTCTCCCCTCCAAAACCCTCAGTTTGTTTCTCAGAATCCACAGTCTCTCATGGTTCATCTCCCTCTCCAATTTCCCCCAACTCACTTCTCCTCTCTATCTCATGTCCTCCATGTTATTCCTTTCACTTATTTGTGGAATAATGCAATTTCTGATTATTATAGTAGTTATATATTTAAATTTTAAATAAACTCCCTGTTTCTAGAGTAGCTATACAATTTTGAATTTCCACCAAAAAAATGAGAATGATCCAGCTTCTCCACATATTAGCCAGCATTTTGCATTGTACTTTTTTTTCTTGTTTTAGCTATTCTGACGTGTACACCTCATTTTGAATTTAACTTGCATTTTCCTGATTGTAATGTTGACCGTATTTTCATGAAATTATTTGCCATCTGTATATCCTTTTTCATTAAATGTTTCTTTATGTCTTTTGCCCAGTCTTCTTAGTGTTTTTTTTTTCTTTTTTTTCTGTTGGATTTTGGGAGTTGTTTATATATTCTGGGTGTAAGTTCTTTATCAAATACATGGTTTACAAATATTTCTGCTCTGTATATACTTTCTTTTCAGGATCTTAACAGAGTCTTTCACAGAGGGAAAAAAAACGTAATGTTAATGAAGTCCAGTTCATCAACTTCTCCTGTTATGGATTTTGTTTTTAGTCTTTTTGTTACTGTTGTTGTATATCCTGAAATTTCTCTTTTATGCATTTTCTAAAATTTTATGTTTATATTTTACATTTATGTCTGTGATCCATTTTGAGGTAATATTTTGAGAACTCAAGGTTGATTGTTTTGTTGATAGACATTCAATTCATCTAGTACTGTTAGTTGAAAATACTTTTATTTATTCATTGAATTATTTTTGTTATATTGTCAAAAATCAGATGACCATATTTATGAGGAAGTGTTTTAGGGTTCTATATTCTCTTCCATTAGTCAATGTATCTATTTCTCTACAAAATCACACACTCTTGTTTATTGAGATATAACTCACATTCCGTAAAATTTACCATTTTAAAGTACAATTCAGTATTATTTAGTATCTCCACAAGATTTTGCAACCAACATGAGTATCCAATCCCAGCACATTTTCATTACTCCCAAAATAAACTATGTGTCTATGCCCAGTCACTATTTATTCCCTACTACACCAAGAACACTGGGAACCACTGATCTGCTTTTTACCTTTAGGGTTTGCATATTCTGGACATTTTATATAAATGGAATCATACAATATGTGGCCTTTTGTGTATTTTGTGTCTACCATCTTTCAGGTAACATAATGTTCTCAAGATTCATTTACCATGTTGTATCATGTATCAGTATTTTATACTTCATTCCTCTTTTTCTCTGCTAAAGGATATTCCATTATATGGCTAGGCCCTACCATATCTTCTTATGTATTTCTCAGCTGATTTACATTTGAGTAGTTTCCATCTTTTGGCTGTTTTGAATAGTGCTTCTATGAACATTTGTGTACATGTATTAGTTTCAGTGCCAGTTTTACATTCTTTCTGGCATATACCTAGGGGTGGAATTGTTAATCATATGGTAACTTTAGGTTTAACATTTTTAGGTATGGTCAGATTGCTTTCCAATGTGGCAGTACCACTTTATATTCCCATGAGCAATTTATAAGGGTTCCAACTTTGTAATACAGTTGTCCCCTGAACAGCATGGAGATTAGGGACACTGAATCCTCCCATGCAGTAAAAAAT
The DNA here is from genome assembly GCF_002288905.1 of Enhydra lutris kenyoni. Taxonomy (NCBI): domain Eukaryota; kingdom Metazoa; phylum Chordata; class Mammalia; order Carnivora; family Mustelidae; genus Enhydra; species Enhydra lutris. Next base: position 736,026 of record NW_019154113.1, on the reverse strand, counting down.
CCATGTATAATTTTGATTCCCCCCAAAATTAACTGCAAATAACCTACTATTGACTGGAAGCATAATGATAACAAAAACAGTCAATTAACACATTTTTTCTGTTTTGTGCATATTATAAACTTTTTTTTTAGATTTTTCATTTATTTATTTGAATTAATAGTAGGCAGAGAGGCAGACAGAGAGATGGGGGGAAGCAGGCTCCCTGCTGAGCAGAGAGCCTGATGCAGGGCTGGATCCCAGGACCCTGAGACCATGACCTGAGCCAAAGGCAGAGGTTTAACCCACTGAGCCACCCAGGGGCCCTGACCATTTCTTACAGTAAAGTAAGCTAGATAAAAGTAAATGTTATTAAAATATCATAAGGAAGAAAAAACGTAGAAGGTGACTATGTAATTATTAGTACAGTATGTACAACAGTTAGGTTTCTTTTTCTTTTTTTTCTCAAGTTTTTATTTAAATTCCATTAGTTAACATACAGTTTAATATTAGTCTCAGGTGTAGATTTTAGTGATTCAACAGTTACATACAATACCCGGTGCTTATCACAAGTGTGCTTCTTAATCCCCATCACCTATTTAATCTATATCACCCAACTCACTTCTGATAACCATCACTTTGTTCTCTGAAGTTAAGACCTCAATGTTCATAGCAGCATTGTCCACAATGGCCAAACTGTGGAAGAAACCAAGATGCCCTTCAACAGATGAATGGATAAAGAAGATGTGGTCCATATATACAATAGAATATTACTCAGCAAACAGAAAAGATGAATACCCAACATTTGCATTGACATGGACGGAACTGGAGGGGATTATGCTAAGTGGAATAAGTCAAACAGAGAAAGACACTTATCGTATAGTTTCACCTATTTGTGGAGCATAAGGAATAGCATTGAGGATGTTAGGGGAAGGAAGGGAAAAATGAAGGGGGAAATCAGAGGGGGAGACAAACTATGAGAGACTGTGGACTATGGCAAACAAACCAAGGTTTTCAGAGAGGAGGAGGGTGGAGGGATGGGTTAGCCTAGTTATGGGAATTAAGGAGGGCACATATTGCAATGAGCACTGAGTGTTATATGCAAACAATGAATCATGGTTCACTACATCAAAAACTAATGAAGTATTGTATGATAACTAATAATAACAATATAATTAATAATAATAATAATGACTAGCTGAGTTTAGGAAATTATCTAACCCCACCAAATAAAAAGTCTAGAAAATTTTTAAAAAGAGTCTGTTTCTTAGTAATTCTCTTTTTTCCTCCTATATTCATTCCACATCACTGCAAATGGCAAGATTTCATTATTTTTGGTGGCTGAGTAATTATACACACACACACACACACACACACACACACACACACACACACCCCACTTTTTAATCCATTCATCAGTTGATGGACATTTTGGCTTTTTCCATCATTTGGGTATTGTTGATAAAACTGCTATAAACATTGGGGTATGTGTATCCCTCTGAATTAGTATTTTTGTATCTTTTGGTTAAATACCCAGTAGTGGGTTATAGGAGAGTTCCAATTTTAACTCTTTGAGAAACCTCCATACTGTTTTGCAGAGTGGTTCCATCAGTTTGCATTCCACCAACAATGTAAGAGGGTTCCCCTTTCTCTGCATCCTTGGCAACACCTGTTGTTCTCTGTTTTGCAAATTTTAGCCATTCTGATGGGTGTAAGGTAATATTTCATTGTAGTTTTAATTTGTATTTCCCTGATGATCAGCAATGTTGAGCAGCTTTTCATGTGTTTGTTGGTCATCTGTCATCTTCTTTGGAAAAATTCAATTTGTGTCTTCCGCCCTTTTTTTAACTGATTTATTGGCTTTTTTTTTTTTTTTTTTTTGGTTCTGTAGTGATCAAGCTATAGGGTACTGGCACAAGAATAGACACATAGATCAAAAGAATAGAACAGAAAACCCAGAAATGAATCCATAACTATGTGGTCTATTAATCTTCAACAGAGAGGAAATAATAGCCAATGGGAAAAAAAAGTCAGTCTTTTCAACAAATGGCATTGGGAAAACTGGACAGCAACATGCAAAAGAATGAAGTGAACCACTTTCTTACACCATACAGAAAACAAATTCAAAGTGGGTTAAAGACTGAAATGTGGGACAGGAAACCATTATAATCCCAGGAGAACTCAGGAAGTAACCTCTTTGACATTGGCTGCAGCACTTTCTTGCTAGATATATCTCCAGTGTAAAGAAAACAAAAGCAAAAATAAACTATTGGGACTTCATGAAATTAAAGGCCTCTGCATAGCAAAGGAAACAATCAACAAAACTAAAAGGCAACCTTCAGAATAGGGGAGAAAATAATTTCAAATGACTTATCTGATAAAATGTTAGTATATAAAGATCTTACATAAATATGTAAAGAATTTAGCAAACACAACATGCAACACCATCTTATCAAACATGAGTTGAGACATACAATGAAAAAGCAGTTGTGTAGCTCTATTTTTAATTTCACTTACTTGGGGAACATAAGGAATAGCATGGAGGACATTAGGAGAAGGAAGGGAAGGATGAAGGGGGGAATCTGAAGGGGAGATGAATGAACCATGAGAAACAGTGGACTCTGAGAAACAAACTGAGGGTTTTAGAGGGGAGGGGTTGGGGGGATGGGTTGACATCATCATGGGTATTAGGGAGGATACATATTGCATGGAGCACTGGGTGTTATAGGCAAACAATAAATCCTGGAACATTACATCAAAAATTAATAACGTACTATATAGTGATTAACATAGCAAAATAATAATAATAATCATAATAATAATAAAGAAAAACAAGTTGGAATTTGACAGGGCTAAGAACTCTTTATAAGGTGAGCAGTTTTCAGGAAATCCATATAAATTTATTTTGTATATAATTTTTTGGTTTGTATAACAAATTACAACAAACTTTGCAAAAATAACGGAAATGTATCATTTCATAGTTCTGTAGATCAAGGTTCCAAAATCTAGATTTAGGCAGGGTGGTTTATTTCCAGGGTTCTGGGGTATAATCCTCTCTTGCCTCTCTCCTAACTTCTTGTTGCCAGCAATCCTTGCTTTCCTTGGCTTTTAGCTCTAGCACTTCTATCTTTGCTTCCCTCTTCACATTGCCTTCTTCCCTGTGTTTCTATGTTTTAAATACCATTTCACCATTCATGCCAGTAACTGCAGGGGTTTTTTTTTTCTTTAAATCTCATATGGGATTATTTTATACCCTATCTTTAACTTAATTATATCAGCAAAAACCTTATTTCCAAATAAGGTCACATTCACAGGTATTAGAAGTTCAGGACTTGGACAAATCTTTTGGAGTGGACATTATTCAATTTAAAACTGAGTTTCTCCCAAGAAATCTGTTACCCAAGTCCATCTGTGAAAACTTTATTTCTAGGTTAGAGTGGGCCCAAGCTGTTGGAATGGAGAAGGAGCAGCACTGTGCAGTAAAGTTCTGCCAGGAATCTGCAAGCTCTAGGCATGCATGTCCTTCAAGGTCTGGGGCCCCTTCTGGGTTTGATTTACTGGTGAACATTAAGGGTGAGGTAATGTTACATATTATTTCTTCCTGTCTGTTGATTCATTTCTCTGACTTCTCCAAATTTTATAGTTTTATTTCTTACCTTTAGGGTTCAGATTATCTTAAGTCACATGTGTATGGTAGAAGAAAAACATTTGAGGTTTATCTCTTGTTGTTTTTCCAGAATAATTTGTTGAAAAGATTAGTCTTATTCTATTGAGTTAACTTGACATCTTTGTCAACAATCAATTGACCATACGGGTGTGGGTCTATTGCTGGATGTATCCTGATTTATTAAAATCTATATATCTATCCTTAGGCATGTAACACACTCAATTATTATAGCACTTCAACTTTTTCAAATATGTTTAGCTATTCCATATAAATTAATACTTTCATGTAGATTTTAGAAATAGTTTGAAAATTTCCTCCCCAAAAAAGAAAGCACTAGGACTTATTTTGGATTATGTTGAAACTTTAGATCTATTTCAGAATCTTGACATCTTGGTAAAACTGAGTCTTCAAATCATGAATTTATTTAGGTCATCTTGAGTTTATCCTAGCAATGAATTGTGGATTTTGATATAGAACTCTTCACATATTTTTTCAATTTATTATAAAATTTTAAAAAGATATATTAATATTATTCTACATGTTATTTTAAATTATGCTTTTCAATTTTGCATTGTTAATATATAGATGTAAAATTTTTGTATATTTTTTGATCACACAAACTTGCTAAACTCACTAATTTTTTGTAGTTTTTTTTGTAGTTTTTGTAGATTACTCTGAAAAGGCCCTCTGCAGAGATAAACATTTCATCTACATAAAAAAGGCAGTTTTACCTGTTAAATTATAATCTGCACAGATTTCATTTACTTTTACTTCTTGATTGCAGTGATTAGGGCCTAGTATTCACTGTTGAATAGAAGTGGTAAGAGAGGGCATCCTTGCTGCTCTTCTTATCTTAAGAAGAAAACATTCAATTTGTGTCTTTTAAGTATGATGCTATGTGTAGGTTTTTCAAAGATGCTTTTTATCAAGTTGAGGAAGTTCTCTTTTATTCCTAGATTGTTGAAAAGTTTTATCATAAATGGGTCTGATTAGTCATATGAATTCCCTGCATCTACTGAGATGATTATATAATTCTTCTCATTTCTTATATTTACATGGTAAATTACATTGATTGATTGTTATGTGTGCAATCAAGCTTACATTTCAGAGATAAATTTTATTTGTTCCTTACGTATCAGACATTTTAAATATTTCTGGATTCAATTTATTAATATATTTTTAATTTTTTTGTTTAAATTTTAGTTAACATACAGTGTAATATTAGTGTGGAATATAGTGATTCAACACCTCCGTACAATACCTGGTATTCATCACAATAAGTGTACTCTTTAATTCCAATCACCTATTTAACTCATCCCCCCACCCACCTCCATTTCTATTTTGTTATATACTTTTGTTTTTTATATTCATGAGAAAAATTGATCTGTAAATTTATTTGCTTTTTTATTTCTTTAACTTTTTGTTTCTGTTTTTGTTTATTTGTTTTTATTATGTTCAGTTAGCCACTGTATAGTACATCATTAATTTTTGATGTAGTGTTCAATGATTCATTAGTTATCTACAACACTGTGTGCTCATCACAATGCATGCACTCCTTAAAAATGGTAAGTATGGTTTTGCAATATCGGTTAAAGAGTATGCATGAAAGGGCTAACTCAATAGTCCTGGGCTGTTCAGACCTGAATAATTCTAAAACCTGTCTTCATGACCGACCCTGGGCCTGGTCCTGGAAAATGATCTCTAAGCCCTTGAGATATCTCACCTGATGAGAGTGTTTTTGTATGGAGGCCTTGACTCCCATAGCACCAGTTTCATCAGATAACTTATGTTAACTATGTGACTTATGGTGAGTTCCTTATTTTGGTCAGGGGGACTGGAGTTCCAGTAGTTGTGGTTAGTCGTGCAGGAGCTACATGTCTCTGTCAATGACCTTCAAGAAAAACTCCAGACGACAAGGTTCAGTTGAACTTTTCATGATGACAACAATTCACACATATTGTCACACATTGTTGCTGGGAGAATTAAGCATATCAGGTGACTCCACTAGGAGAGGACAACTGAAAGCTTGCATTTGTTCTTTTGGACTTCACCCCATGCACCTATTCCTTTTTCTGATTTTAATGTTTACTTTCACTGTAATAAACCATACTGTGAGTATAATAACTTTATAGGGTCCTGTGAGTCTTAGTGAATCATCAGTACAGGGGGTTGCATTTGGAACCCAGTTTTCAAATTTGTACTAAAGGAGGGATTCACAAGAATGGCTCTGACTGACTGAACCATGGTGGAAGCATTATTTGGGAAAAGGATGTAGAAATAAGCAAGGGATAGCAAACATTAGATGCATGAGTGGCTACCAGATCACCCATGGAGGTAGCAGCTCTGTTGTGATCACTTACTGGAGGTAAAATGTTACTAACAGGATTTGGGGGGGGGGAGAATGTTTTCCAATTAAAAAAAAAATGATAGAACCAACTGCTTAAAAGTTGGCTCACTGGATACCTAAGGCAATGCAAACTAAGTTTAAAAATCTAAATTATAAAAAACCCTGGTAATTTTTATTGGTGATAGCTGAAATTAAGTAGAGGGGGGATCACATGAGTGGCTCAGTCACTTAAGCATCTGCCTTCCGCTCATGCCATGATCTCTGCGTCCTGAAATCAAGCTCTGAGGTCCCTGGTCAGTTGGGAGCCTTTTCTCCCTCTCCCTCTGCACCTCCCCCACCAACTTGTGCTTGCTCTGTCTCTCTCCCTTCTCTCAAGTAAATAAATTAAACATTTAAAATTAAGTATAGGAGATTGTTGAGCAGAATCTGGACATGTACTAAGCTTGGACTTTGGACGGTCTTAGCCATAGCCACAAGCCTAAAGTTAGTCAACAAATGGGAAATTATTCTAGAATAACCTCTGGTCACCAAGAAGGTAATGTAGTGGATCTGGGGTCTCAAAACCAAGAAACTTATTGAAAATAAGGGATGCAATGTGAAGCAGTTGTCTCATTTGATAGGACGAAAGAAGAAAGAAAGAAAGAAAGAAAGAGAGAGAGGGAAGGAAGGAGGGAAAGAGGGGTGAAGAGAGCTAGAAAGGAAAGGGAGGAAAATGGGAAAGGAAAGAAAGTAAGGGGGGCACCTGGGTGGCTCAGTGGGTTAAGCCTCTGCCTTCGGCTCAGGTCATGATCTCAGGGTCCTGGGATTGAGCCCCGCATCGGGCTCTCTGCTCAGTGGTGAGCCTGCTTCTCCCTCTCTCTGCCTGCCTCTCTGCCTGCTTGTGATCTCTCTCTCTCTGTCAAATAAATGAATAAAATCTTTAAAAAAAAAAGAAAGTAAGGAAAAGGAGGAAGAAAGGAAGGAGAGAAAGAGAAAGAAAGAAAGAAAAAAAGAAAGAAAGAAATGTGTCTGTTTTTTTTTCTTTTTTCTTTTTTAAATTTTTAATTATTTTCTTAATTTCTTTTCGGTATTCCAGAATTCATTGTGTATGCACCACACCCAGTGCTCCATGCAATACATGCCCTCCATAATACCCCCACCAAGCTCACCCAACCTCCCACCCCCCACCCCTACAAAACCCTCAGTTTGTTTCTCAGAGTCCAGTCTTTCATCGTTAGTCTCCCCCTCCAATATCCCCCAACTCCCTTCTCCTCTCCATCTCCCCATGACCTCTGTGTTATTCCTTATGCTCCACAAATAAGCAAAACCATATGATAATTGACTCTCCCTGCTTGACTTATTTCACTCAGCATAATCTCTTCCAGTCCCAATCCATGTTGATACAAAAGTTGGGTATTGGGGGCGCCTGGGTGGCTCATTGGTTAAGCGGCTGCCTTCAGCTCAGGTCATGATCCTGGAGTCCTAGGATCAAGTCCCACATCGGGCTCCCAACTCCACGGGGAGTCCGCTTCTCCCTCTGACCTTCTCCTCACTCATGTTCTCTCTCACTGTCTCTCTCTCTCAAATAAATAAATAAATAAATAAAATATTTTTTTAAAAAAAGTTGGGTCCTTTCTGATGGAGGCCAAGAACCAAGATACCCTTCAATGGATGAATGGATAAAAAAGATGTAGTCGATATATACTATGGAGTGTTATGCCTCCATCGTTTTTTTTTTTTAATGTTATTTTATTTTTTCAGTTGTCTGCTTTATTTTTAATGTTGCCCTATGGAGGAGCATATTGGGGTTGATGCAGAACCCACAGCTTACTATTCAACAATCACAGATAGTTGTACATTATGTAAACACAGAGTAAGTTAATGCTGAGTGAACAGCTAGTCTGATATACTGAGAAAAAAAACACTTGAAGGTTTGTTCACTCTTAGGAAATTTTACTCTCTCCCCAGGTGTTATTTTTCAGATTAGGTGGCTGATATGCTGTGTATGACAGCCATGCTGGATTGGCTTTAGGATGATGGGTATGTCCATCCATTTAATAATATCCTTACCCAAGTCATGATAATGCAATAATCAAGGAGTTTTCTTTCACATGGGCTTATCATGTAAGCTTACTGTTATTTCACATGGGCATATCATGTAAGCTTACTGCTGAGAAGTAAGGCAACATTCTTAGATGCTATACCTTTTTCTTTCTTTCTTTCTTTTTTTTTTTCTGATCTCACTGGCTCTTTATCGGCTTTTCAGAAGCTAAGAAAATTTTCCACAAAAAAAAAAAAAAATGGGGGAAGAGAATAATTAAGGGACTTGTTCCAAAATGATGGAAACCTTTAAATGATTGTTCAGGGATTGATGAATAAAGCAGACAATGAGGTGGTCATTGCAAAGGTCTTACTGTAGTAGTATTAGGATCAGGTAAACAGATGGGGTGCTTCACTGGACCCAACTTTGAAGGGTTTTAAACAAATTCATTCTGTTTACTCTAGTTTAGAGGGATTTTTAAAGCTAGAAGGCAAAAAATAAGAATGAGAAACCTATAAGATTTTTATGGCTTCCTGTCTCACATTTAGGTTTTCATCTATTTTGAATTTATTTCTGTGACTGTTGTAAGAAAGTTGTTCCTTTTTTTTTTAATTTTGCATGTTGCTGTCCTGTTTTCACAACACCATTTGTTGAAGACACTGTCTTAAAATTAACTGACCATATAGTTGTGGGTCTATTTCTGAGTTTTCTATTCTGTACCATTGTTCTTTGTGTCTGTTTTCGTGCCACTACCATATTGTCTTGATGACTACAATTTTATAATATAGCTTGAAATCTGGAATTGTAATGCCTACAGCCCTCCTATGCTTTTCCAATGCTGCTTTGGTTATTTTGGGATTTTTTTTTTTTTTTGCTTCCATACACATTTTAGGATTATTTGTTCCAGCTCTGCAAAAAGTGTTGGTGGTGTTTTGATAAGGATTGCATTAAGTGTGTAGATTGGTTTGGGAAGTATAGACATTATCACTAGAGGAGAACACAGCCAGCAACCTTTTTGACATAGGCCATATAGTAACTTCTTATTATGCACATTTCTGGTGTCAAGGGAAGCAAAAGTGAAAATGAAGTATTGGGACTCCATCAAGCTATAGAGCTTCCGCACAGTGAAGGAAACAATAAAAAAAAAATCCCAAAAGGTAACCTGGGGACTGGGAGAATTTATTTGCAAATGACATATCTGATAAAGGGTTAGTATCCACAATTTATAAAGAACTTATCAAACACAACACCCAAAAAAGCAAAAAATCCAGTTAAAATAGGTGGAAGATATGAATTGAAATTTTTCCAAAAAAGACATACAGATGGCTAACAGACTCATGAAAGGATGTTCAACATCACTCATCATCAGGAAACTAAAAATTAAAGGTACAATAAGATATCACTTGACACCTCTCACAATGGCTATAAAATTAACAATACAAGAAACAACAGATGTTGGCAAAGATGTGGAAAAGGGAGAATGCTCTTACACTTTTGATGGGAGACAAAACTTTGCAGCCAGTCTGTAAGAGTATGGAGGTTCCTGAAAAAGTTAAAAGCACTACCCTATGATGCAGAAATTGCATTCCTAGGTATGTTCAAAAAGGATACAAAAATACAGATTTGAAGGGGCACATGCTCCCTGATATTTATAGCAGCTTTATCAACAATAACCAAATGACAGAAAGAGCCCAAATCTCCATTGACTAAAGAATGGTTAAAGAAGACGCATTATAGGGGCACCTAGGTGCCTCGGTTTCTTAAGCTTCTGACTCTTGATTTCAGGTTGGGATATGGTCTCCAGTTCATGAGGCCAAACCCCATGCTGGGATCCATACTCAGCATGGAGTCTCCTTACGATTCTTTTTCTCCCTCTCCCCTTCTCCCTACCTATACTCTCTCTAAATAAATAGATAAAATATTTTTAAAAATCAGTAATATGTATATATATATATAAAGAAATATTACTCAACCAACAAAAAGAATGAAATCTTCCCATTTGCAATGCTATGGATGGAGCTAGAGTGTGTTATGCTAAGCAAATTAAGTCAGTCAGAGAAAGACAAATGCAATATGATTTCACTCATATGGGGAGTTTAAGAAACAAAACAGATGAATGTAAGGGAAGGGAGGAAAAGAGGGGGAGGCAAACCATAAGAGACTCTTAGCTATAGAGAACAAACTGAAGGTTGATGGAGGGAGGTGAGGGAGGATGGGCTAAATGGGTGAGGGGTATTAAAGAGGGCACTGGTGATGAGCACTGGGTGTTATATATAAGTGATTAATCACTAAATTCTACTTCTAAAACCAATATTACATTTTAGGTTAAGCAACTAGAATTTAAGTATAGACCTGATGGATAATCTTCTTAATTTACTGTTGTATCCTATTAGGATCTTGTTGAGAATTTTAGCATCCATATTCAACAGGGATATTGGTCTGAAATTCTCCTTTTAGGTGGGGTATTTGCCTGGTTTGGGGATCAGGGTAATGCTGGCTTCATAAAGAGTCTGGGAGTTTCCCTTCTGCTTCAATTATTTGAAATAGCTTCAGGAGAATAGGTATTATTTCTTTTTTGAATGTTTGGTAGAATCCCCCAGGGAATCCATCAGGTACTGGGCTCTTGTTTTTTTGGGAGGTTTCTGATCACTGCTTCAATCTAGTTACTAGATATTGGTCTATTCAGGTTGTCAATTTCTTCCTGATTCAGTTTTGGAAGTTTATAGGTTTCCAGGAATGCATTCATTTCATCTAGGTTGCTTAACTTATTGGCATATTGATAATAATTTCTGATGATTGTTTCTTTTTCCTTGGTGTTAGTTGTGATCTCTCCCTTTCATTGCTGCTATGAACATTGGGGTAGAGATGGCCATTCTTCTCACTACATCTGTATCTTTGGGATAAATACTCATTAGTGCAATTGCAGGGTCATAGGGTAGCTCTATTTTTAATTTCTTAAGGAATGTCCACACTGTTTTCCAAAGTGGCTGCACCAACTTGCATTCCCACCAACAGTGTAAGAGGGTTCCCCTTTCTCCACACCATCTTCAACACATGTTGTTTACTGTCTTGCTAGTTGTGGCCATTCTGACTGGTGTAAGATGGGATCTCAATGTGGCTTTTATTTGAATCTCCCTGATGGCTAGTGATGATGATCATTTTTTCATGGGTCCATTAGCCATTTGGATATCTACTTTGGAGAAGTGTCTGTTCATGTCTTCTGCCCAATTTTTGATGTGATTATCTGTTTTGAGGGCATTGAGTTTGAGGAGTTCTTTCTAATTCTTGGGTATCAGCCCTTTGTCTGTGCTGTCATTTGCGAATATCTTCTCCCATTCTGTGGCTTGCTTCCTTGTTTTGTTGACTGTTTCCTTTGCTGTGCAGAAGCTTTTGATCTTGATGAAGTCCAAAATTTCATTTTCACTTTTGTTTTCTTTGCTGTTGGAGACATACCTTGAAAAGTTTCTGTGGCCGATGTTGGAGAGGTTACTGCCTATGTTCTCCTCTAGAATTCTGATGGATTCCTGCCTCATGTTGAGGTCTTTTATCTATTTTGAGTTTATCTTTGTGTATGGTATAAGAGAATGGTCGAGTTTCATTCTTCTACACACAGCTGTTCAATTTTCTCTGCGTCATTTATTGAAGAGACTGTCTTTTTTCCACTGTATATTTTTTCCTGCTTAGTCAAAGATTAGTTAACCATAAAGTTGAGGGACCATATCTGGGCTCTCTACTCTGTTCCCTCTGTTCCACTGGTCTATGTGTCTGTTTTGGGGCCAGTACCATGATGTCTTGGTGATCACAGATTTGTAGTGAAGCTTGAAATCAGGCAACATGATGCCCCCAGTTTTGGTTTTCTTTTTCAATACTTCCTTAGCAATTCTGGGTCTCTTCTGGCTCCATACAAATTTTAGGATTGTTTGCTCCCGCTCTTTGAAAAATACCAGTGGAATGTTGATCAGGATGGCACTGAAAGTATAGTTTGCTCTAGGTAGTATGGACATTTTAACAATGTTTATTCTTCCAATCCATGAACATGGACTGGTTTTCCATCTTTTTGTGTCTTCTTCAATTTCTTTTAGGAGTGTTCTGTAATTCCTGGAGTACAGATCCTTTACCTCTTTGGTTAGGTTTATTCCCAGGTTTCCTATATTTCTTGGTGCTATAGTAAATGCAATCGATTCTCTAATTTCCCTTTCTGTATTTTCATTGTTAGTGTATAAGAAAGCAACTGATTTCTGTGTATTGATTTTGTATCCTCCCACATTACTGAATTGTTGTATGAGTTCTAGTAGTTTTGGGGTGGAGTCTTTTGGGTTTTCCATATAAAGTATCATGTCATCTGTGAAGAGAGAGGGTTTGACTTCTTCACTGCCAATTTGAATACCTTTTATTTCTCTCTGTTTCCTGATTGCTGTTGCTAAGAATTCTAACACTATGTTGAACAAGAGTGGTGAAAGTGAGCATCTTTGTTGTGTTCCTGATCTCAAAGGGAAGGCTGTCAGCTTTTCCCTATTGAGAATGATATTCACTGTGGGTTTTTCATAGACAGATTTTATGAAGTTGAGGAATGTTCCTTATATCCCTATACTTTGAATGTTCTAATGAGGAACAGATGCTGTTTCTTGTCAAATGCTTTTTCTGCATCAATTGAGAGGACCATGTGGTTCTTCTCTCTTCTTTTATAACTTTGTTCTATCACATTGATTGATTTGCAAATGTTGAACCATCCCTGCATCCCATGGATAAATCCCACCTGGTCAAACTCTGGAAAGAGCCAAGATGCTCTTCAGGGAATGAATGGCTAAAGAAGATATGGTCTATATATACTATGGAATATTATGCCTCCATCAGAAAGGATGAATACCCAACTTTTGTATCAACATGGTCGGGACTGGAAGAGATTATGCTGAGTGAAATAAGTCAGAGAGAGTCAATTATCATATGGTTTTGCTTATTTGTGAAGCATAAGGAATAACATGTAGGACATGGGGAGATGGAGAGGAGAAGGGAGTTGGGGGAAATTGGAGGGTGAGATGAACCATGAGAGACTGGACTCTGGGAAACAAACTGAGAGTTTTGGAGGGGTGGGGGGTGGGAGGTTGGGTAAGCCTGGTGGTGGGTATTATGGAGGGCATGTATTGCATGGAACACTGGGTGTGGTGCATAAACAATGAATTCTGGAACACTGAAAAGAAGAAAAATAAATTAAAAATTTTAAAAATGAAAAAAAAATAAATACAGGCTTGAATTGAAAAAAAAAAAAAAGTGAGAAACTGGACTTCCAATCTCCAGGGATGCTAGTCCAGCAAAGCAATCAGGATTTTGGATGGCACATATTCTAATCTGAGAATATTGCTAACTCCCATCCATAAAACCACCCAGAAAGACATATTAAAATAGGAGCCTGATCAGTGGTAAATTATGTTCACATTGCAAAAAGTGGTGGCTTAAGCAATGCTTTTTGACCACTATGATCTACATCAAATACAATTTGAATGTAGGTTTAATTCACATTTATGCAAACTAAAATTTATGGCAAAATCTGGTGATTGTTGGATTCTGATTCCCAGACATGGTGGTATATTAAAACCATTTGAGAAACAATTACTGGCTTGGTATTGAACCTTAATTGTAATTGACCCTATTACTGGAGGGAATAAAAGTCTTGAAACTTGAAATACCCATAATTTCTTAGATAATGGAAACATCCAATGTGTTCTTTGTTTCTATGAGTGTGTTTGGTTTGTTTTTGTTTTTTGTAATTTTGGGTTTTTTGGTTTTGTTTTTCCTTTAGATTTCATGTATAAGTGATATCACACAGTAGTTGCCTTTCTCTGTCTGGCTTATTTCACTTAGTATAATGCTCTCAGGATCCATCCATGTTGTCATAAATGGCAGGTTTTTCTTCTTCTTATGACTGAATAATATTCTATTATATATATCCATCATCCATTGATAGATACATAGGTTGTTTCCATGTCTTGACTATAATAAATAATACTGTAATAAACATGGGAGTGCAGACATCTCTTTGAGAAGGTGATTTCTTATCCTTCAAATATACATCAAGAAGTAGAATTGCTGAGGGGCACCTGGGTGGCTCAGTTGGTTAAAGCCTCTGCCTTCAGCGCAGGTCATGATCTCAGAGTCCTGGGATTGAGCCCTGCACCGGGCTCTCTGCCCAGCAGGGAGCCTGCCTCCCCCCCACCCCACCTCCGCACCTGCCTCTCTGCCTACTTGTGATTTCTGTCTGTCAAATAAATAAATAAAATCTTTAAAAGAAAAAAAGAAGTAGAATTGCTGAATCATACAGTATTTTTATTTTAATTTTTAAGGACCTCCATGTTGTCTTCCATAGTGGCTGCACCAGTATATATTCCCACCAACATTGCATGAGGGTTCCCTTTTCTCCACATTACTGACAATATTTTATATCAGTTGCCTTTTGGTAATAGCCATCACAGTAGGTATGAGGTGATAGCACCTCATGGTGTATTTTGCTTTTCAAATTAAATGATCAGTGATGTTGGGCACATTCTCATGTACCTGCTGGTCATTTGGATATTGACCTTCAAAAAAATATCAAGTTATACTTTTGCCCATTTTTAAAATTAATTTGTTTTTTTTAAATATTGTGTTGTATGACTTCCTTATATATTTTGCATATTAACCCCTTATCAGATAGGTAGTTTGCAAATACTCTCTCCCACTCTGTATGATGTCTTTTCACTCATAGTCCCATATATCTCCGTGTTTTGTTTTGTTTTTTAAATCTCTATTCCTGTGTTTGGATAGTTTTTATTATAATATCTTTCACTACTCTTGTCATTTTCTTTCAGCAATCTTTAGACTGCCCTGTGAGATTTTCACTTCAGTTGTACTTCCCAGCTCTAAACATTCCATTTTTTTTCTTTTTATGTTCAAATTGCAACATAGGTTTAAAATGTGGTTTCTTATTTCATTGTTTGCTGATTCCATCACCCCTACAATTTCTAACTCTGTTTATTTTAAGTGACTTTTCTCCTAGTTGTAGATCTTATTTTCCTGCTTCTTTGCTGTGGCAGATCTAGAGTAGCTTTATTCTAGGGATGGCATATCACTAAAATTAATGTATGCCCTTTCTAGTATCTTTACTTAATGTCCCATGTGCCTGATGAAGACTAGTTTGCTTGGTCATAACAAAAATATCTCATACTCTGTTCTGAACTCTGGGAATTTTTCAAGTTACAGCTTTCCATCATCTCTTTGTACCTCTTTACAGAGTCTCACCCTGTGCAAATGCTTCTTAGTATTCAGCAGTAGTATTAGCAGTGGCAATGGATGGATGTTGACCTTTTCTGTCTGCTACTCCCTTTCTCTGAGCTCTCTGTATTTGATGAGCAACTTTTTGGTGTCTTACTAAAGAGACTAGACTAAGCTTCACTTGTCAAGAATTACCTCATTCTGTCATCCCACTAATCTTGCTACATGTAATTGCAGGTCCCTGGGATTTGAAAGAGACAACTAAGATCGCTGATGTATGTGTAGAAGAAAAAATTAAGTCCTCATATTCTGCATGCTTGTGTGTCTTTATGTGTAGGTGGGTGCGTGGGTGGATGTTTAACAGAATGAAAAGGCTGTAGGGCTTTGACAAGGAGTGGGTTAAGAGCTTGATAGCGTAAGAACGCATTATAAAAACTAAAGAGAAAAACAGGTAGCAATGGCTTACCTTCATAAATTTGTGCTTTGTGCTCTTGACTGCATTCCTTATTGCTAGGGTATGGAGAATGGATGTGTGGCTAGGTACAAGGCAAAATGATTAAAATTTGGGGATCCAAGGGAAATCTGGTATAATGGCACATTCTGTACAGGCATTATTTCTAAAGACAAAAACACCACTGTCAGAGTGCTGAGGAGAGCCTAGGGGAGGAGAGGGGGACAAAAGGGAACTCTCTGACCTCAGGAGAGCCTTCTAGAAGCACTGGCTTCTCTTTTGTGTCGGTTCCTTATAGAAGTGGGGGTGGGACAGAGAGGTATGGGAATGTGGGCATGTTTTTTGTTCTCCCTCCCTAACTAACCCTGCTCTCCTTCATTCTAAATTTGAGGTTTTGACAGACAAATTGTGTAGTATGTCTCTTACAGAGAAGCATGAATTTGGCCTCAAATGACTGACCTCAGTTTTTCTGGTCAATTTCTTCAGATACTTGTGGGTGCTGAGTTCCAACGTAGGTTAATTGGGTCCCCTAGAGTAGATATGCTACAGACCACGTAAAGCTGGAAATGGAAAGGAGATTTTAATTTCACCATCTGAGTAGTAACAGCTCAGAGGACTGAAACAATATCAGAACAAAACATTTGTTAAGTTTGGAAAAGTCGTTTCCATTTCAAAAATGTCCACTACTTCTCTATTAGCTTTATTTCACACTCAAGTCCTAGATAAAATGATTGTGTAGAATTCAAAAGACACCTGACATGAATAAACCAATGCAGAACACTTGAAATTGTGGCACTTTAGAGAATGTGGTGTCCAGACTGTGTGTCTGGAGAGGTTGTGCATGAGAACCAGCTGCTGGCAGCACGGGGTATGGTGTGGGGGAAGAAGACAAGGGAAAGTTTTCTTTATGCAACAGGGGTCTCCTGCTGGGCTTTGTACATAAGGGGTCCTCTTTGTGCCTGTGCTTTTTTCTTCTTTCACAGGGGCAAACTGTTGGGGGAGGAGAATGGGGGCTGAGGAAGATGCTGGCTGTGTTGTTTCTCCATTCTGACCCTCCCCACCTATTCTTCTTCCTGGACACAAGAGCCCTAATCATCTATTTTATATTCTACAACTGTTCCGACTTAAATTGCCTCCACTTAAGTTGCCCTAATTTGCTGATCAGCTACAGAAAGGTCTAAAGGGATCTCTGGTTCCTATGTGGAACAAAAGGTTAACAAAAACCTTGAGAATCTCGGGCTTCAGAGAACAAATCTCTTAAAGCTGGGGCTGGACAATAAAAATTAAGAATGTAAAAGGGGAGAAGAGTCTCAGTGAAGACTGAATGAATAAATCATTAAAGCTTCAGGTAGCTCCACCGAGATTTCTGAAATAGTGCAGTCACACTCATTATTCCACGTTTCCCAAACCCAACATTCTGTTGCTGCTAACAGGCGGGGATGTACTTCAGATGTGATATCCCTGACTGTTTGACAAGACTCTGAATAGAATGTTTAGGATTGGGGGTATTCTCCGGAAATCTGGAGTGCAGGTCTCTGCCTGTGAGAGCTTTGTTTCTGAGAACAAATGTGTGGACAGACAGCTGGGAGGGAGCTGTGCAGGAGGGAGGGGCAAGCGGTGAGCCCTCCCGTTGAGAGGAGGGGGCTTCCGGCCTTGCACTCTCTTTGATGCCTGGCAAGTTCTTCATTGTGCTTGTGTCTCCTTTAGGGTCACAGCAGAAGCAGGGGTGGGAATCTCGTAGGGAGATACAGAGGGCTAATGCTCTGCCTACCCTCTAACCCGCCATTCTCTCCTTTAGGCTGACAGCCGTTCATCAGCCATTTTCTATTCTATTACTATGAAGACAGCCTTCAGTGGCTCCAAATAAATTGCTTTTCTGCCCATCTGCTCCCCATCCAAATGCAACTGTGGGTCTGGACATTTGGGATGGAATATTGGGGGTCTTCGATTCAGGTGTGGATGAATGGAGAAGCCCTGATCATCTATGGTTTAAGATGTGGAATTAAAAGGCAGATGGAATTCAACAAGAGGTGAGTTAAGAACTTCATAAAGCCAAGGGTGACTTCAAGAACAACTCAAAAGAAAAGAAAAAAAGAAAGAAAAACATAGCTTTAGGTGGCCCTAATATGAGTAATGCAAATTGTGCTCAATGAAAACCTTTCCCCCACTTTACCTCTCCATACCCAGAAGCATGCCTAGCTCAGGACTGGTACAGGGTGGTAATGATATTCTACATAATTATCCAAGGAGAGGCCATAGTAGATAGTTTGTCTCAGCCCAGCGTCATATCCGTGCAGGTGTTTCTTTTTTGTCCTTTTGATGAACAAGGTGATTAGTCTGCTAGAAGGGACTTTTTTTTTTTTTTTTTAAACATTTGCTATGTTCATCAGGGTAGTAAAGCTTGAATGTTTGAAATTGGGACTCTTGAGTAAAAGCTGATTTCAGGCCTATGACTAAAAGGCTGCGTTTCTGAGAACAAAGCTCCTGACTGAGGAACCACTTGTGTTTGCAGCGGCAGAGGGGAAGGGTGGGGGCCTGTGTCTCTCAGTGCTGGGAGGGATCTTCTGGGAATGTGCTTGCACACTCCTCTTTCTGCATTGCAGTCAGAGACTGGTAGGCTCTTGCGCCAGCAATGAGCTCTTGGTTGGCGTTGTTTGCGCAGGAGAGGGGAGGAAGCTGTTCATTTGTCGTCATCTCCCTGCTCGCTCTCTCTCTTCTCTTTCCCTCTTATTGGCGTCATGATTATTAATAAACCATTTCGCACTTACCGCTCCAGATGTAAACACTTCACCAGAATTGCGCAGTTCTTGTGATCGCTGTCGTATTCACTTAACTAGTGGCCTGAGATTTAGAATGAGTTTGCGCATCTCCAATTTAGACGTAAAATAAGTTCAAATTTTTACAGAACTCATCAACTTGGAATTATGATACCGAATAACTAAACAACTGATATTTCACAAAATGTAACTTAAAGTATGAGAGGGTGAGGATAAATTTGAGCTTTGTTTCCTGTTGACCTCCCTCCTCAGTTAACCCCCTTATTCCTCCTGGTAGCTCTGTCAGCCTGAGGGCAGGAATAGGGCGCTGATAGGGCGCTGAGCACTTATAGATATATGAACGTTTACACTGGGCCTCTTTCAGAGGAATCTGTGCAAGTTTCTCTTTGAGATAAAGATGATGGTAACTCCACAAGAGGGTAGAGAGTGTGCTGGCTTAAGAGTATGCATTAGTCTGCATCTGAGGAGTAATTTTCCTTAAATCAAAAAATGATCAGGGGCGCCTGGGTGGCTCAGTGGGTTAAGCCTCTGCCTTCGGCTCAGGTCATGATCTCAGGGACTTGGGATCAAGCCCTGAGCCGCACATCAGAGCTTTCTGCCCAGCAGGGAGCCTTCTTCCCCCACCTTGCCCCCTGCCTGCCTCTCTGCCTACTTGTGATCTGTCGAGTAAATAAATAAAATCTTTAAAAATATGATCATAGGGACAAGGTCTTTCTTGAGCCTATTGCTTTGGACTGTGAAAGTGGGGTGTTGAGAAGGTTGTGTGGTACAGTTCTATGGGGTTTTGTAAATGCAAAGTGTTGGGCGCCTGCGTGGCTCAGTGGGTTAGGCCTCTCCTTTGGGCTCAGGTCATGATCCCAGGGTCCTGGGATGGAGCCCCACATCAGGCTCTCTACTCGGGCAGGGAGTGTGCTTCCTCCTCTGTCTCTCTCTGCCTACTTGTGATCTCTCTCTGTCAAATAAATGAATAAAATCTTTAAGAAAAAAAATGCAAAGTGTTATATATTCACTATTGCAGTGTCATACAGAATAGTTCCACTGCCCTGAAAAATAATCCCCTGTATTTCATCTATTCAATGGTACACCTCTCCCAACCCCTGGCACCACAGATCTGTTTACCCTCTCCATAGATTTGCCTTTTCCAAAATGTTATATAAACGCAATTATGAAATAGGCAGTCCTTTCTGAGTGGATTCTTTCACTTGGTGATATGCATTTAAGGTTCCTCTATGTTTTTGCAGAACTTGATACCCCATTTCTTTTTAATCACTGAATGATATTCCATTACAAGGATATACCACAGCTTGTTTAGTCATTCGACTATTGAGCGACCATTTCGATTACTTTCAGTTTTTACTGATTATGAGAAAAGTTTATGTAAAAATTTTTAATAAAAATAATGTACAGGGGGCACCTGGGTGGCTCAGTGGGTTAAAGTCTCTGCCTTTGGCTCAGATCATGATCTGAAGGTCCTGGGATCGAGTCCCGCATCAGGCTCTCTGCTCAGCAGGGAACCTGCTTCCTCCTCTCTGCCTGCTTCTCTACCTACTTGTGATCTCTGACTGTCAAATCAATAAATGAAATCTTTAAAAAAAATGTGCAGGATTTCTATGGATGTCAGTTTTCAAATCAACTGGTCAAATATATAGGTGTGTTCACTGTATAGGGATGCTATGGCTAGCTTTGTGAGACACTGCCAGACTATCTTTCAAAGTGTCTGTGCCCTTCTGCTTTCATGTCAACAATAAATGAGTGATCCTGTGCTCTGAATCTTCACCCACAAATGGTTTTGTCAGTTGTTTGGAATTTAGCCTTTCGAATAGATGTAATTGTATCTCATTGCTATTTTAATTTGTAATTCCTGAATGACAGATGATGCTGAGCATTTTTTTATGTTCTTATATTCTATCTGCATATCTTTTTGATGAGACCTCTGTTTAATCTTTTGCTTATTTTTATTTGGGTTGTTAGATTTATTCTTGTTGAATTTTAAGTGATCTCTGCATATTTTGTATATAAGTACTTTATTTAATATGTGTTTTGCAGATTTTCAGCCAGTGTGAGGACTGACTTGTCGTTGTCTTAACAAGGTTTTTTTTTTTCTTTTTTTTTTGCAAAGTGGTTTTAAATTTTAATAAAGTCCAATTTATCAAATTTTTATTTCATGAAACATGCTTTTGATGTCATATTTAAAACTCATCACGAAACCCTAAGTCACCTAGCTTTTATCCAGTGTATTATTTTATAATTTGTATAGTTTTGCAATAGGTCTTTGTTTGATTTTGAATATATTTTTGCTTGGTATAAGATTTTTTTTTAATCATTTTTTAATTTATTTTCAGCATTCATTGTTTTCATCAAGAGTATTCATTGTTTTTGTACCACACCCAGTGCTCCATGGTATAAGATTTTTGTCCAGGTTTATCTTTTAACATATGGATGTTCAATTGTTCTAGCACTATTTGTTGAAAAACTATTCTTTGTCCATTGGGTTGCCTTTGTGACAAACCTAAGTAGACTATATTTGCATGGGTCTTTTCCTGGGCTCTCTATTCTGTTATATTCATCTATTTTTGTTATTATTTTTACTTTTTTGGTTGTGTTTGTTTTGGTTTGTTTGTTTATTATGTTTTGTTTTTGTTTTTGTTTTTTGTTTGTTTCTTTGGCCAGTACCATACTGTCTTGATTACTGGAGGTTAATATTAAGTTTTGAATCCGGTAGTGTGAGTCCTCCCACTTTGTTTTTCTTCGGTTTTGTGTTAGCTATTCTAGGTCCTTTGTGTTTTCATAAGCGTTTTGTAATCAGTTTATTGATATCTACAAAATGACTCTTTGGGGTTTTGATTGGGATTCCAGTGAGTATATAGCTCAAGATGGGAAGAATTCACATTTTAGCAATAATAAGTATTTCAAACCATCACTAGTGAATTCCTCTCCATTTACTTAGATTTTACTTGATTTCTTTCATTAATCTTATGAATAAAAATCCTGCTACATATTTGTACTTCATTTTTCAGTGTTATTGTAAATTTATTTTTCAAATTTCAAGTTCCAATAGTTAATTTTTGATTTACAGGAAAGCAGTGTCTCCTGCAGCCTTTTATATTACTTATTAGTACTAGAAGCTTTCTTGTAAATTCTTTGAGAATTTCTACACAATTATGTCATCTGTGAATAAAAATATCTCTATTTATTCTTTTTTCATCTGTATGCCTTTTATCTCTTTTTGTCTTATTACACTAGCTAAGACAGCCAGTATAGTGCTGAAAAAGAGTGGTAAGAGAGACATACTGGCTTTGCTCCTGATTATAAGGAGAAAGCATTCAATCCTTCACCATTATATGTTAGATTTAGATTTTAGATGTAGATTTTTTTATATATACCCATTAATAGAAAATTTCTTCTAGTCCTAGTTTTCTTTTTAGAGTTTTTATGAATAAGTATTGAATTTTGTCAATACTTTTTTTTTTAGATTTTATTTATTTATTTGACAGACAAGAGAAACAGTGAGAGAAGGAACACAAGCAGGGGGAATATGAGTGGGAGAAGCAGGCTTCCCACCGAGCAGGGAGACCTGATGCAGGGCTTGATCCCAGGACTCTGGGATCATGCCCTGAGCTGAAGGCAGACACTTAACTGACTCAACCACTGAGTGCCCTTGTCAAATACTTTTTATGCTTCTATTGATATGATTGCATTTTTCTTATTCAGTCTGTTAATATGATGAATTACATTGATCAATTTACAAGTATGAAACCAGTCTTACCTTGAATTAATCTGCTTTGGTCATGCTATATATGCTTCTTTATACACTGCTTAAAATTTTGTTAAGGATATTTGCATCTATGTTCATGGGAGATATATCGTCTTTAGTTTTCAATTCTCACAGTGTATTTTTCTGGTTTTGGTATTAGTAAAATACTGGCCAAATAAAAAGATCTGGGAAGTGCTCCCACTGGTTCTATTTTGGGGAAGTTATTGTAAAACTTTGGTATTATTTCTTTCTTAAATGTTAGAATTCATCACTAAAACTGTCTAGTTCTAATGTTTTCTTTTTGAGGATATTTTAATTATCAAGTTATTTTATTAATAGATATAAGACTACTCAAGTTATCTATCCTAGATGAACTTTTCATAGTTGTGCCTTTCAAGTAATTAACCCATTTCATCTAAGTTATCAAACTTGGGGGCATAGAATTCTTTTTTTTTTTCCTAAAGATTTTATTTATTATTTATTTGACAGACAGAGATCACAAGTAGGCAGAGAGGCAAGCGGAGACACACACACACACACACACACACACACACACACACACACACACACACGGGAAGCAGGCTCCCTGCTGAGAAGAGAGCCCGGTGGGGGTTCAATCCCAGGACCCTGGGATCATGATCTGAGCCCAAGGCAGATGCTCAACCCACTGAGCCACCCAGGCGCCCCTAGAATTCATTATTGTATGACTTTATTATCTTTTTAACAGCCATGGAATCAGTAGTGATTTCCTCTCTTTCATCTGTGATATTGTTCACTTATATATTCTCTCTTTTTTATTAGTTACCCTAGCCAGAGATTTTCAAACAAACAAGCAAACAAATGGTTGGTTGTTTTCACTGTAATCCCTATCCTTGTTCTTTTTAGGTAAGGTTTTTTTTTGTTTGTTTTTGGTTTTTCTTGTGTTTTTTAAATTGTTGTTTGTTTGGTTTTGTTTTTACTTCAAATACATATTATTCTTTCTTTTTTTAAAATATTTTATTTATTTATTTGACAGACAGAGATCACAAGTAGGCAGAGAGGCAGGCAGAAAGGGAAGCAGGCTCCCTGCTGAGAAGAGAGCCCAGGGAGGGGCTCAATCCCAGGACCCTGGGATCATGATCTGAGCTGAAGGCAGAGGCTTTTTTTTTTTTTTTTAAAGATTTTATGTATTTACTTGACAGAGAGAGATCACAAGTAGCCGGAGAGGCAGGCAGAGAGAGAGGAGGAAGCAGGCTCTTCATGGAGCAGAGAGCCCGATGTGGGGCTAGATCCCAGGACCTTGGGATCATGACCTGAGCTGAAGGCAGAGGCTTTAACCCACTGAGCCACCCAGGCACCCTGAAATATGTATTATTCTCTTTCTTATCATTCTGATATTCCAGTTATGAGTAGGTTATACCTTTCCATATTGTCACATAGTTTTTAAATTTTATTATATATATTTAATTATTTTAACTATACTTCAAAAATTAGAGTATCATTAAAAATGCTACATAGTGATTTGACAATTATGTACGTTACAAAATGCCCATCACAATATGTGTTACCTTCTGTCACCATACAGTTATACAATATTATTGACTATATTCCTTATGCTATACTTTTTAAACCTGTGATTTATTATTTATTTTATAACTAGAAGTTTGTACCTCTTAATTCCCTTCACCTATTTCACCTATCCTCCCTGCCACTTCCTTCTGGAAACTGCCCATATTTTCTGTTTAAGTTTGTTTTTGTTTTGTTTTTTGCTTTTGTTTTTGTTTTTTAATTCCACATATAAGTGAAACTATACAGTATTTGTCTATCTTAGTCTAAGTTATTTCACTTAGCATAATAATCTCTAGGTTTATCCATCTTGTCACAATGGGAATATTTCATTTTTTATGACTAATATTCCATTGTACATGTATGTCACATCTTCTTTACCCAGTCGTCTATCAGTGGACACTTAGATTTATTCCATATCCTGGCAATTGTAAATAATACTGCAATAAACATGGGGGTGTATATATCTTTCCAAATTGTTTTCATTTTCTTTGGATAACTACCCAGAAGTGGAAATATTGATTAGTATGACATTTCTATACTTAATCTTTTGTGGTACCTACATATTTTTTCCAAAGTGGCTGCACCAATTTATATTTTAAATAACAATGCACAAGAGGTTTATTTTTCCCCCCACATCCTTATGAACCTTTGTGCATTCTTCTCTTTTTCTTTATTTCCTTCTTTCTTTCCCTCTTTCTTTCCTTCTCTTTTTACTTCTCTTGTTGTTGTTGTTGTTTTTTAATAGCCATTCTGACTGGTTCAAGTAATATATCATTGTGGGTTTAATTTGTGTTTTCCTTATGATTAATAATATTGAGCATCTTCTCATGTGTTTGTTCAACATACATTTGTCTTCTATGGAAAAATATCTAGTCAGGGCCCCTGTTTATCTTTTAAATTAGATTATTTGTTGGCTATCTACTGATGAATTGATAAAGTAGATGCAGTATAAATATACAATGTAATATTACTCCACTATCAAAAAGAATGAAACTTTGCCATTCGCAATGACATGGATTGAACTAGAGGGTATCATCCTAAGGGAAATAAGTCAGTCAGAGAAAGAAAACTACCTTACGATTTCGCTTGTATGTGGAATTTAAGAAATAAAACAGGTGAACATCGGGTAAGGCAAGGAAAAGTAAAATAAGATAAAGACACAGAGGGAAGCAAGTTATAAGAGACTCTTAAATACAGGGAAGAAAATGAGAATTGCTGGAAGGGATGTGGTCAGGGGGATGGGACAATTGGGTAATGGGCAATAAGGAGGGCTGTTGTAATGAGCACTGGGTGTTGTATGCAACTGATGAATCACTATATTCTACCCCTGAAATTAATACTACATTATACTTGAGATACATTGCATTTAGATAAAATCGTGAAAGAAAAAAAGGGTTCTTTGTTTTTTAATGTTGATTTAAATGGGTTCATGTATATATTCATCGTATTTATTTATTTTTTATTTAGATTCAGTTAGCCAACATATAGTACACCATTAGTTTCAGATGTAATGTTCAGTAATTCATTAATTGTGTATAACACCTAATGTTCATCATATCATGTGCCTTCCTTGATCCCCATCGCCCAATTACCCTACCCCCCACCCATTTCTCCTCCAGCATCCCTCAGTTTGTTTCCTATAGTTAAGTCCCTTATGGTTTGTCTCCCTCTGCAATCCATCTGTGATGGATTCCCACTCAGTTTTCCCACTGTTACCCTATGATCTTCTGCACTATTTCTTAAATTCCACATATGAGTGAAATCATATGATAATTTTCCTTTTATGATTGGCTTATTTCACTCAGTACAATACCCTTCAGTTCCATCCATGTTGATGTAAATGGTAAGTATTCATCCTTTCTGATGGCTTAGTTTTATACACACACACACACACACACACACACACACACACACATACACATATATTTATCACATCTTCTTTACCCATTCATCTGTAGATGGACATCTCAGCTTCTTCCACAGTTTGGCTTTTGTGGACATTGCTGCTATAAACATTGGGGTGCATGTGCCCCTTCAGATCACTGCATTTGTATCTTTGGGATAAATACCTAGTAGTGCAATTGCTGAGTAATAGGGCAGCTCTATTTTTAACTTTTTGAGGAACCTCCTACTGTTTTCCCAAGTGGCCGTACCAACTTGCATTCCCACCAATAGTGTAAGAGGGGTCCCCTTTCTCCACATCCTCATTTGTTATTTCTTATCTTGTTAATTTTAGCCATTCTGACTGGTGTGGCCTGGTATCTCATTGAGGGTTTGATTTGTATTTCCCTGATGACAAGTGATGTGGAAAATTTTTCATGTGTCTGTTGGCCATTTGTATGCCTTCTTTGCAGAAGTGTGTATTCATGTCTTCTGCCCATATCTTGACTGGATTATTTGTTTTTTGGGTGTTGAATTTGATAATTCTTTATAGATCCGAGTTTTATATATAGTTTAGATATTAACCCCTTGTCAGATATATCACTTGCAAATACCATTTCCCATTCAGTAGATTGCTTTTTTGTTTTGTTGATAGTGTGCAACATATTTTTATTTTCATATAGTCCCAATTGTTTATTTTGGTTTTGTTTCCCTAGACTGGAGACACATCCAGAAAAATATTGCTAAGGCTGATATCCAATAGATTAGTACCATATTTCTTTTAGGACTTTTATGGTTTCAGGCCTGACATTTATGTTTTTAACCTTTTCAGTTTATTTTTGTAATGGTGTAAGAGAGTGGTGCTGTTTCATTCTTTGGCTGCCTAACACCCATTTATTGAAGACTCTGTTTTTCCCCATTATATAGTCTTACCTGTTGGAGAGGAATTGACCATAAAAAGGGGGATGTATTTCTGGGCTCTCATCTGTTCCATTGAGCTATGTGTTTATTTTTTGCTGGTACTGTAGTGTTTTGATTGCTATAGTTTTATGGTATATCTTGAAATCTGGAATCAGAATACTTTCAGCTTTGTCCTTTCTCAAGATTGCTTCGGTTGTTCAGGGTCTTTTGGGGATCCATACAGATTTTAGGATTATTTGACCTAGTTCTGTGAAAACTACTACTGGTGTTTTCATAGGGATTGCATTGAATCTGGTGATTGCATTGGGTAGTATACACGTTTTAACAATATAATTCTTTCAAGGCTTTCAATTGAAAGATTATTAATTCTTTCAATTCAGATTCAAACCTTTCCGCTTATTTGTGTCATCTCCATTTCTTATGTCAATGTCTTATAGTTCTCAGAGTACACCTGCTTGGTTAAATTATTCCTAGATATTTTATTCTTTTTAATACAATTATTAATAGGATCATTTTCTTAATTTATTTCTGCTACTCTGTCATTGGTGTATGGAAATGCAGATCTCTCTGTATATTGATTTTGTAACCTGTAACTCTATGGAATTCAATTTTTTTATTCTAGTAGATTTTTCATGGTGTTTTTAATTTTTTCTGTACATATTATTATGTCCTTTGTTACTGTCAAACATTTTCTGAATGTTCTGTTTCCTTTTCTGTTGTTGTTCATTCTTTTTTCATTTTGCATTTCAATTGGAAGGTGTCTATTAACTTACATTTGAGTTCACTGATTCTTTCCTCAGGGGTGTCAAAAGCCTGTCAAAGACATTCTTCGTATCTGTTACTGTGTTTGCTATATCCAGTATTTTCTTTTGATTCCTTTCTTAGAATTTTCATATCTCTGCTTACATTGACCATCTCTTCTTGCACATCCTTTACTTTTCTGTTAGAACCCTTACTGTATTAAGGATAGCTATTTTAAATTCCTTGTCTGGTAATTTCAACATCTGTGTCATTTCTGAGTCTGGTTCAGATAATTAAATTATTTATGCAGCCTGTATTTTTTCTCCTTATAGCATGGATTTTTGTTTTGAAAACTAGACAGTTATATCAGCTATTAGAAAATGAGATAACGAGGACTTTCGTTTGAGGTTTTGTGTTAATTTGGCCATAAGTTGTGTTTTGTTTAATGTTTGTTGTAACTATAGGTACCAGAAGCTTCAAATTCTTTTATGACTTTGTTTTTGTCTCCTTTTTTAGCTCTGGGAATTCCCTCTGTCTTACTACTTAGAACATTTGTATCTTGCAGCTGTTTCAGCTGTAATCCACTTCATTATATTGGGACTGCCTTGTTGTGGTCATAAGGTCTGAAAGAGGGTGAATATTCTATGATCTTGAGTAAATATCAAGCTTTTGGTTTGCTTGTGTTTCAGAGTTGTGGCCTTCACAAAATGTTTATATCCCTCTTCTAGTTGTAAATCTTCCCTCAACTTTGTGACCTAATTTGTACTCCCCTTGTTGGTTATGGCATTTTAAATCTATTTCTGCTGGTCCTGTTTTGATACAGTGTTCATTTTGTTTTGTTTTTCTCTTAGGTGAGACAGAAAGACTTGAGGGGGCTGGAGAGGAGAATCGTTCCCTGATCCTAGTGTGGGTAGGGTTTTTTTGTGTTCAAATGAAGTCCTTCCCTCTGGAAACTGACTATCCTATGGAAAGGGATTTGGGTGTGTTTCACAATGGTTGCATTCCTCCCCTCCATTCCCATCAGGGCTGAGTGTGGGTCTTTCAGAAATACTCACTTTGAGAATCTGATGGAGTTCTTGGAGGAAAGGATTTGAGTTTACTTTAATCCTTCTTTCTGCATCTAATTTTAAGCAACTATCTGGCAAGAGAACAGAAGTGAAGTACTAAAGTCTTTCAATATACATCAATATACACATAAAAAAATGTATCTGCCCACTCCAGGTCACACCATATATAATAAATCCAGATGCGTTAGGGTCCTAAGAGTGAAAGCTAAAATAAAAACAAACTTCTAGACATAATGAAGATGTAGAGAACATCTTCAGACACTGAACTAGGAAAATATTTATTAAACAATTTTTATGGCAATAATTTCTTTTCTTTAAATTTTATATTCTATTTTTTTAGTGTTCCAAAATTTGTTTTTTTATGCACCACACCCAGTGCTCCATGCAATACATGCCCTCCATAATACCCACCACTAGGCTCACCCATCCCACCACCTCCCTCTGTTCCAAAACCCTCAGTTTGTTTCTCAGAGTCCACAGTGACTCATGCTTCATTTTCCCCTCTGATTTTGTCCAATTTAGTTTTCCTTTCCTTCTCCTAATGCCCTCCATGTTATTTCTTATGCTCCACAAGTAAGTGAAACCATATGATAGTTGACTCTCTGCTTGACTTATTTCACTCAGCATGATCTCCTCCAGTGCTGTCCATGATGATACAATAGTTAAGTATTCATCCTTTCTGATGGCCAAGTAAGTACCCCATTGTATATATAAACCAAATCTTCTTTATCCATTAGTCTGTTGAAGGGCATCTTGGTTCTTCCCACAGTTTGGTGATTGTGGCCATTGGTACTATGAACATTGGGGTACAGATGGCCCTTCTTTTCACTGCATCTGTATCTTTGGGGTAAATACCCCTAGTGCAATGGCAGGGTCAAAGGGTAGCTCTATTTTTAATCTTTTGAGAAATCTCCACACTGTTTTCCAAAGTGCCAGCACCAACTTGCATTCCCACCAATAGTTTAAGAGGGTTCCTGCTTCTCCTCATCCTCTCCAATATTTGTTGTTTACTCTCTTGTTAATTGTGGCCATTCTAACTAGTGTAGGGTGGTATCTCAGTGTGGTTTTTAAAAATTTATTTATTTGACAGAGAGAGAGAGAGAGATCACAAGTAGGCAGAGAGGCGGGCAGAGAGAGAGAGGGAGGCAGGCTCCCTGCTGAGAGGAGAGCCCTATGCGGGGTTCGATCCCAGGACCCTGAAATCATGACCTGAGCTGAAGGCAGAGGCTTAACCCACTGAAACACCCAGGTGCCCCCTCAGTGTGGTTTTGATTTTAATTTCCCTGATGGCTATTGATAATGAACATTTTTTCATGTGTCTGTTAGCCGTTTATATGTCTTCTTTGGAGAAGTGTCTGTTCATCGCTTCTGCCCATTTTTTGACATGACTGTCTGTTTTTTGAGTGTTGAGTTTGAGGAATTCTTCATAGATCTTGGATATCAACCCTTTTTCTGTAGTTTGCAAATATCTTCTCCCATTCCCTGGGTTGCCTCTTTATTTTGTTTACTGATTTCAAGCTTTACTACAAAGCAGTGTTCACCAAGACAGCATGGTACTGGCACAAAAACAGACACACAGACCAGTGGAACAGAGTAGAGAGTCCAGATATGAACCCACAACTCTATGGTCATATAATCTTCAACAAAGCGGGAAAAATATGCAGTGGAAAAAAGACAGTCTCTTCTAAAAATGGTGCTGGGAAAATTAGACAGCTATGTATAGAAGAATGAAACTCAACCATTACACCATACACAAAGATAAACTCAAAATGGATAAGAGATCTTAACATGAGGGAGGAATCTATCAAAATCCTAGAGGAGAACATAGGCAGTAACCTCTTCAACATCAGCCACAACAACTTCTTTTAAGACATGTCTCCAAAGCAAAGGAAACAAAAGTAAAAATGAAATTTTGGGACTTACTTCATCAAGATCAAAAGCTTCTTCACAGCAAAGGTATCAAGTTTTGTTTAACTGTTTGGTAGAGTTTGCCTATGAATTCCTTTACATATCTTCTGTAACTTGGAGATATTTAAGCTTGGAGAACTTAGAGTGAGAACAGGGTTCTTTCCAGAATTCACTAACTATAGGCATGGCTGGGTGATCCCATGTACCTAAATCTTCTCCTTGATGCATGGAAAAGTGTGAAGAATGTTGTGATAGGAAAGGCAGACTATGTATGGTATGGGGGAGAGAGACTTTGGAAGTAGTTGTGGTGGTCCAGTACAGGGTGTGGGAGCCCCAACAAGGTGAGAAAGATATTCAAGGACAGTGTCCTTGGAAGGTTTGGAATGTGTGAAAGTCCGTTCTCTGAGAGTGAAATCCTGGTTTCTAATATCCTTAAAAATTCACTTATTTAATTTATCTATAATAGGTAACCATTCTCCTATAATGGTTACACTTTTTTTTCTCTATGCCTTCTCACTTAGTTCAGAACCCACATCCTGCCAGACCCCAACACACATGTTCCTTCCTCAGACCCCTGTAGTTCAGATATAGTATACAAGGCCACCCCTCACATAGAGCAAATTATACAGGATTTCTTACCACCCCTTTTTTTCCTTAAGAATAAAACAAAACAAACAAATAAAAAAACCTCTATGACTTGCAGATTTGCAGAAAGATCTAGATGTCTGAAACTTGAGCTGTATGACAAAATGAGGTGCTAAGGTCCCTTTTTCTGAGATTTTGTTCCTGAAAACAGAGCCGAAACAATGAAGTATAAAGCACTTATATTAGTTGGCTTTCATTATATTATACTGCAATATCAAAGACCTATCAATTTTCACTGAACTTAAATTCAAAAATATTTATATATTGCTCATGTACATATCAGTAGTGGTCAACTACAGTTTTACTTTACATATCTTCTGTAACCCATACTAAATACACATCACATTTATCTAGTAAAAATAAAGGTAATCACACATTCTTGGGTGGATGAAGTATCTATTGGTATGTGGTATTCATCATCTCATATAATATTCCCAAGACAGTGCTGTGGCCAAGTGCAATTTCTATGAGACAGAGTATATCCATTTTGCAATGAGGTGGGGAAGGAACAATTGAATACAACAGTGGAATCTACCATAATCCAACCCTTATTACAAATATTACTTCCTTCCCTTGAGTCTGCAGTATTCACTCCCTTCTCTATTCTCCAAAGTGTCATCTAATCACACTATCATAAAATTCTGGATCTCATAATAACATTCTAGATTATATTGACTCTTTGTTACACAGAGATATTAAAGGAAAATAGGCTGTCTGCCCAGCATATAATCAGCATAAAATGTTGGGGCAGGTTTATCTCAATAAACAATCTCCTTCCAAAAGGGGAAGATTGGGAGGCACTCAACTTCACTGTAAGAATTCTGAAATCCTTCTACTCCCAATAGCTAATTGGTAGAGTCTTCTTTCATTAAGTCCCAGTGTCTGCTCCATTGAAACAGGTTTTTCTTGTCTGTGATTCTTGGTTCTACCTTATGAGGAGTTCACATTTCTCCATCAACCTCCTTGGCCACATTGGCCTAGGGCATTAAAAATATTTCCTCTCTGGGGTCAAGAAGATTACTGGGGGCCCAGAGATCACTTTAAGTCTCAGATAGCCACAGGGTATTTTAATACAGACTGGTGGCTCTTTGACAGTACAGCTCTCTCCAAACAAGTTTAGCATTTATTCTGTATAATTCCAGTACACCAGTAACTAACACCCAAAACTTTTTTTTTTCCCAAGACATGCTCCACTTGTGGCTTAAAGTAATGTGAAGTAAATTGATATTATTTAAGGTGACCAGTTCTACAAAAAAGTCTATTTTGTTCCCTGAGATAGTTTATGCAATTAAAATTGTTGATTAAAAGTTCCTTTAATCGGGGCACCTGGGTGGCTCAGTGGGTTAAAGCCTCTGCCTTCGGCTCAGGTCATGATCCCAGAGTCCTGGGATTGAGCCCCGCATCGGGCTCTCTGCTCAGCAGGGAGCCTGCTTCCTCCTCTCTCTCTGCCTGCCTCTCTGCCTAGTTGATTTCTCTCTGTCAAATAAATAAAATATATTTAAAAAAAAAAAGTTCCTTTAATCAACTCAGAGGTTGTAACAAAGGGTGTAAGGCCACACTCTTGATTTGGTCTTTGCTCTAACACTGAATTTTGACATTTGTTTTTCAGTTTCACCTTTCATTTTTTAGATAAGCTAAACCATTCAATCTTTCAATCTTGCTATCAAATTCACAGGTTATTTTCTGAAATTTTCCCTTTCATATAATATATTTTAAAGTGACCAGTATCAGCCAAGTTATGCTGCTTAGCTTCACATTCCCAATCTCTTTGCCTAAGCCTATAAGCTTATAACAACTTATCACAAACAGAAGCTTTAGGAAATGTTTTATTAATAAAACCATGGCTCGGGATGCCTGGGTGTCTCAGTGGGTTAAAGCCTCTGCCTTCGGCTCAGGTCATGATCCTGGGGTACTGGGATCGAGCCCGGCATTGGGCTCTCTGCTCTGCGGTGAGCCTGCTGCCCCCCACCTCTGTCTGCTTCTCTACCTACTTGTGATCTCTGTCTGTCATATAAATAAATCTTAAAAAAAAACATGGCTCACTCCATTTTCTAGGCATCAGTAACAACTTTGTAACTGCCTATGGTTTGGACTTGGACATAATCTTTTAGTGGTTTCTTCTGGTGGCACCTCATAACTGGTGCTAATTTCTTTCTTTCCTACTTTTCACTAAGTTATTGCTATAGTAAGAAATGATTTCAAAGACTCTGGTATTCATAATTACAAACATTATTTTATTCACAGAAATAGTGACTGTGTGTCTGATGTGGGTTATGTTTCTAGTATTCGGGTTGAAGGACATGCCATTTGGGTGACAGGAGGAACAAAAACAACCACAGAAGCGTGTAAGAACTCTTAGGCTTAAGCCGGGTGTGACATTCATCATTTCTGCTAACATTCCAAAAGCAAGTCCCATGTCTACATATCAGATGGGGCAATAACATAATCTAATAAGAAAGTGAGAATCAATAATTGGTACTGATAATTCAGTCTTCTGCTATATGAGAAGGAGACAAGAAAGAAGGACCTAATCTTGAGACATCGTCACAGAGCCTACATGACATTATTTTGTAGTAAATAGATTGTTTTGTACCTATGCTCCCCACATTTTTTTTCCTAGAGGAAAAGGGTAGAAATGAGACTTAAGGACATATGGAAAGAAGCAAGGAGCATCTCATTTTCTTTTCTCCCTTTCTGGAAACGATGTATCCTAATAGACCTTTTTCTATCTTGTTTCTATGGAGATAGAACAAAATGTGGCTCCACATTTACTCACTGTTACTACCTGTTTCCCTGTCAACATGCACTATAGTCACTGGGCTTTGAAAACATTAAGCCAATCCCTGATTAAGGTGTCATTAGTGTGCGCAAAAACATTCTGATAAAGGCAAATTTAAAAATTTCATGAAATATGGAATTGCACAAAGAGTAAACTAATGGCTGAGAAAAATAAGAACCATTAGCAAATTCTCATGAACAAAAGGGTTATGCCTTATGAAGGACACTAGCCCCACCGTGTATGCTGTGTCCTCTTAGTCTTTCTCTTCATTCCATGTGCTCGTTCCTAGAAGCATTTTCTGGCTTTAGGGTAGGGCAGCTGCTGAGGACATGTTATGTGATTCACACTTTTACAAGCCAAAACGTGTAAAACTGGGGCCAGAGGGTTTTTTTTTTTTTTTTTTGAAGATTTTATTTATTTATTTGACAGACAGAGATCACAAGTAGGCAAAGAGGCAGGCAGAGAAAGAGGGGGAAGCAGGCTCCCCGCTGAGCAGAGAGCCCAATGAGGGACTCGATCCCAGGGTGGGACTTGATCCCAGGACCCCAAGATCATGACCCAAGCTGAAGGCAGAGGCCTTAACCCACTGAACCACCCAGGCACCCTAGAGTTTTTTTAAAAAGTGGTTCATTCAAAGCAATGTTCAGATCTATTTGTCCATATCCAACTATTAAAAATAAAGTTTGGAAACAGACACATAAGAGGGCATTTATGGGGAAGGGTAAAGGAAGTTCCCATGGTTCTGATTGGAGTCTACAGAGCATTTTATTTGCAACATGAACATTCTTTCTGCCCATAGTCAGGCTTGCCTCTTTCCAGAAATACAGGTGGGGTTGTCTCCAGCAAGGTATTTGGTGATCATTTTTTCTCTAACTTAGATAATTGTCTCATAGAGGTTATTTTAACCTGCAAATTTGGAAAAATAGTGATAGCTTGAATTGGCCCATTCTTTTTTTTTTTTTTTTAATTGCAGGTAGTTTTAATTGGCTGATTGTGTGTGTAAGTACAGTAGATTTTATTCTATTTATTTTTAAGTGAGCAATTTTGTTTAATTTTGTTTTATTTTTTCAGTGTTCCAAGATTCATTGTTTATGCACCACACCCAGTGCTCCATGCAATATATGCCCTCCTTAATATGCACCACTAGGCTCACCCATCCCCCCACCCCTCTCCCTTCCAAAATCCTCAGTTTGTTTCTCAGAGTCCACAGTCTGTCATGGTTCATCTCTCCCTCCGATTTCCCCCACTTCACTTTTCCCATTCTGACACCATTTTTCTTTCTTTTCTTTCTTTTTTTTTTTTAAGATTTTATTTTTTATTTGACAGAGAGACATCAAAAGTAGACAGAGAGGCAGGCAGAGAGAGAGAGGGAAGCAGGCTCCCTGCTGAGCAGAGAGCCCAATCCCAGGACCCTGAGACCATGACCTGAGCTGAAGGCAGCGGCTTAACCCACTGAGCCACCCAGGCGCCCTGACACCATTTTTCAATGAGCTTTCTGAACACTGAAAAAGTGACATAAGCACATTACTCTTGATATGCATCCAGATGTTGCAGCCTGTTTCTCAGCCATGTCTGTTTAAAATGCCATTCACTAGTATTTTGAAATATATACCTATATGTACATGTATATGTATATGAAAATGCAGCTTATGTCTTTTCCATAAAAAAACTCATTAGTATTATAGTAGCTACTTTCATGGTTAATATTTGGAAATGATTGACACTTCTAATAGGTACTTTTCTATACAGCATAATCTTTTAAACTGGAAATTTTTTCTATAAATATCAAGGAAATTGGTAAGTTAATATTCTCAATTCTAATTAATATGTCTATTAAAATGGAGAAAATATAAATGATAAAAAATGTGAGGCATTTTCAAGGGGAGGAATGCATAAAATACTAAAAATTACAGAAATAAAAGATACCATAGATAAATTAATAACCCCATATATAGTATAACAGTTTGAATGATCAAGTAAAAAGTAAGAAGATGGACCATTAGCAAATATGTAAAAACAAGTAATAAAAGTAAATAAATGAACATTTGTATTTGATACCTATAGAACACAGTGAAAGTATCTAACACATTTGGAATTAGGATATTTAAAGTGGAACAGAAAGGACTAGGGAAGGTCAAAGCAATATTGCAGAAATAATGCTTGAAGGGAAATTATATATATATATGAAAATCTTGAAAGAAGCCAGAAAGAGCAACAATTAAAAGGAACAGATTTATTTTTTAATTATTTAAATTGAATTCAATTAATTAACATATAGTGCTTTATTAGTTTCAGAGGTAGAGTTCAGTGATTCATCAGTTGCATATAACACCCGGTGCTCATCCCATCACATGTCCTTCTTAATACCTGTCACCCAGTTCCCCTATCCCCCTACCCACCTCCCTTCCAAGCAACCCTTAGTTTCTTTCATATAATTTAGAGTCCTTATAGTTGATCTCCCTCTCTGATTTCATCTTATTTTATTTTCCCTCCTTTCTCCTATGATCCTGTTTTTTATCTTAAATTCCACATAAGAATGAAATAATATAATTGTCTTTCTATTTTTTATTTATTTCACTTAAAATAATGCCTTCTAGTTCCATCCATGTCCTTGCAAATGGCAAGTTATTTCATTATTTTTGATACCTGAGTAATATTCCATT
>NW_019154113.1:642429-699626 GCF_002288905.1 Enhydra lutris kenyoni | reverse complement strand
ACACACACACACACACACACACACACACACACACACACACACACACACACTACTTCTTTATCCATTCCTCTGTCAATGGACATCTGAGCTCTTTCCATAGTTTGGCTATTGTGGACATTGCTGCTATAAACTTTGGGGTACAGGTACCTCTTCAGACAACTATGTTTGTATCTTTGGGTAAATATCTAGCAGTGCAATTGCTGGATAGTGTAGTAGCTCTGTTTTTAACTTTTTGAGGAACCTTCAGAGTGGCTGTACCAGTTTACTTTATTACCAGCAGAGTAAGAGGGTTCTCCTTTCTCCATATCCTCTCCATCATCTGTTATTCCCTGACTTAATTTTAGCCATTCTGACTGGTGTGAGGTGGTATCTCATTGAGATTTTGATTTATATTTCCCCAATGCCAAGTGATGTGGAGCATTTTTTCATGTCTGTTGGCTATTTGGATGTCTTCTTTTTTAAAAAATTATTATTATTTTTTAATATGTTATGTTAGTCACCATTCTGTACATCATTATTTTTTTTATGTAGTGTTACAAGATTCATTGTTTACATATAATGCCCAGTGCTCCATGCAATATGTGCCCTCCTTAATACCCATCACCGGGCAACCCCTCCCCCTAACCCCTCCCCACTAAAACCCTCAGTTTGTCTCTCAGAGTCCACAGTCTTTCCTGATTCCTCTCACTCTCTGATTTCTGGCCCCCTTCATTTTCCCGTTCCTTCTCCGAGATGCCCTTCAACAGATGAATGGATAAGGAAAGTGTGGTCCATATATACAATGGGATATTACTGAGCCACCAAAAGTGTTGAATATCCAACTTTTGCACCAACATAGATGGGACTAGAGGAGGTTATGCTGAGTGAAATAAATCAAGCAGAGAAAGACAATTATCATATGATTTCATTTGTGGAACATAAGGAATGACATGGAGGACATTTGGATGTCTTCCTTGGAGAAATGTTCACGTCTTCTGCCCATTTCTTGACTAGATTATTAATTCTTTGGGTGTTAAGTTTGGTAAGTTCTTTATAGATCTTGGATACTAGTCCTTTATCTGATAAGACATTGGCAAATATCTCCCCCCATTCCATAAGTTGTCTTTTGGTTTTGTCAACTATTTCTTTTGCTGTGCAAAGATTTTTATCTTGGTGAAGTCCCAATAGTTCATTTTTGCCTTTTTGTTTCCCTTGCCTTTGGAGACATGTCTAGGAAGAATTTGCTGTGGCCAAGGTTGAAGGGTTTGCTGCCTGTGTTTGCCTTAGGATTTTGATGGATTCCGATCTCACATTCAGGGCTTTCATCTATTTTTTTTTCTCTTGTTCAATTTTTTATTTATTTTTTATTTCTTTTCAGTGTTCCAGAATTCATTGTTTATGCACCACACCCAGTGTTCCATGCAATATGTGCCCTCCATAATAACCACCACCAGGCTCACCCAACCTCCCACCCCTCTCTCCTACAAAACCCTCAGCTTGTTTCTCAGAGTCCACAGTCTCTCATGGTTCATCTCACCCTCCAATTCCCCCCAACTCACTTCTCCTCTCCATCTACCCATGTCCATCATGCTATGCCTTATGCTTCACAAATAAGTGAAACCATATGATAACTGACTCTCTCTGCTTGACTTATTTCACTCAGCATAATCTCTTCCAGTCCCGACCATGTTGATACAAAAGTTGGGTATTCATCCTTTCTGATGGAGGCATAATACTCCATAGTGTATATGGACCATACCCTCTTTACCCATTCATCCGTTGAAGGATATCTTGGTTCTTTCCACAGTTTGGCAATTGTGGCCATTGCTGGTATGAACATTGGGATACAGATGGCTCTTCTTTTCACTACATCTGTATCTTTGGGGTAAATACCCAGTAGTGCAATTGTGGGGTCATAGGGTAGTTCTATCTTTAATTTCTCAAGGAATCTCCACACTGTTTTCCAGAGTGGCTGCACCAACTTGTGTTCCCACTAACAGTGCAAGAGGGTTCCCCTTTCTCCACATCCTCTCCAACACATGTTCTTTACTGTTTTGCTAATTTTGGCCACTCTAACTGGTGTAAGGTGGGATCTCAATGTGGTTTTTATTTAAATCTCCCTGATGGCTAGTGATGATGAACATCTTTTCATGTGTCTGTTAGCCATTTGATATCTTCTTTGGAGAAGTGTCTGTTCATGTCTTCTGCCCATTTTTTTTTGATGTGATTATCTGTTTTGTGTGTGTTGAGTTTGAGGAGTTCTTTAGAGATCTTGGATATCAGCCCTTTGTCTGTACTGTCATTTGAGAATATCTTCTCCCATTCTGTGGGTTGCTTCTTTGTTTGGTTGACTGTTTCCTTTGCTGTGCAGAAGCTTTTGATCTTGATGAAGTCCCAAAAGTTCATTTTCACTTTTGTTTCCTTTGCCTTTGGAGACATATCTTGAAAGAAGTTGCTGCAGCCAATGTCGAGGAGGTTACTGCCTATGTTCTCCTCTAGGATTTTGATAGATTCCTTCCTCATGTTGAGGTCTTTTATCCATTTCAAGTCTATCTTGGTGCATGGTGCAAGAGAAAGGTCAAATTCCATTCTTCTATACATAGCTGTCCAATTTTACCAGGACCACTTATTGAAGAGACTGTCTTTTTTACTGTATATTTTTTCCTGCTTTGTCGGAGATTAGTTGACCATACAGTTGCAGATTCATATCTGGACTCTCTACTCTTCCACTGGTCTGTGTATTGTTTTTGTGCCAGTACCATGCTGTCTTGGTGATCACAGCTTTGTAGTAAAGCTTTAGATCAGGCAACATGATGGCCCAGTTTTTTTTTTTTTTTCTTTTTTAACATTTCCTTAGCAATTCTGGGTCTCTTCTGGTTCCATACAAATTTTAGGATTGTTTGCTCCAGCTTTTTGAAAAATGCTGGTGGAATCTTGAGCGGGATGGCATTGAAAGATTTCAATGATTCTGTAGATTTCAAAGATTACTGTAGGCAGTATAGACATTTTAACAATGTTTATTCTTCTGATCCATGAACATGGAATACTTTTCAATCTTTTTGTGTCTTCTTCAGTTTCTGAAGTTCCCCGAGTGTTCTGTAGTTCCCCAAGTACAGATCCTTTACCTCTTTAGATAGGTTTATTCCCAGGTTTCTTATGGTTCTTGGTACCATAGTAAATGGAATTGATTCTCTCATTTTCCTTTCTATATTTCCATTTTTATTGTATAAGAAAGCAACTGATTTCTATACATTGGTTTTGTATCCTGCCACATTACTGAATCGACATGTATTTCTTAAACAGAATACCTGCCATATATTTCATTCCCTTATGGATGACACTTTCTTGTCAATAACGAAATCTGACTAAAACAGATTCTCTCTCTCTCTCTCTCTCTCTACAAAAAAAAAAAAAAAAAAAAGGTTATTAACACTTTATTTCCACCTACCACCAAGATTTAGCTATCCTGGTCTCTCCCTGTCCAAATTACACAGGTTTTTCTCACCAGCTAACTTGTCAACGTCACTAAAATGAGAGATGTTCAGAATGAGGAAATTTGGTGATAAATCACTACAAGTTTTTCTGATTCAGGTCTTTGAATCTTCAGATGAGACTTACCTTTTGATCCATGTTTCTTATACACAATAGCAAACACCTGGAAATATCCACAGTGCCCAAACTTTGGCATGCATCTCACCAACAAAAAGGAAGAACCTAATGATACATGCAGCAACATGGAAAACCTCAAAAAAATTATGCTAATGAATAGTAATCTAACACAAAGTAGTCCCTACAATTTATGTTTTTATTATTTTTTTTAATTTATTTATTTATTTATTTATTTTTTAAACATATAATATCTTTTTATCCCTGTTTTTATTATTTTTAAGAACAGGAAAATAATCTATTATTAAGAAAAACCAGGCCAGTTGTTGCCATGAACTGAATGGAAAAAAGCATGAGGCAACTTTATGTATTGGTGGTAATTTTCTGTATTTTGATAGGGTTTTGAGGTCTATTGATTGATCCATTTGTCAATACTCCTCACTTAAGATTTGTACATTTCACTATATTTAGATTTTATCTTCCTAAACAAATATTGTCATCTCAATGGTATTTATAAGGGTGATGTGTACTAATGTCTGCAATTTATTTTAAAGTGCATAAAATAAGATGGATTAAATGTAGGAATGGATAAATAAATAGATATTTGCTAGAGCAAATATAATAAAATATCAATTATAGAATCTAGGTGATAATAGGGGTGTCTGGGTGGCTCAGTCAGTTAGGCGTCTGCCTTCAGCTTGGCTCATGATCCCAGGGTACTAGGATGGAGCCCCACATCAAGTTCCCTGTTCAGTGGGAAGCCTGCTTCTCCCTCTCCCTCTGCCTGCTGCTCCCTTACTTGTACTCTCTCTCCATCTCTCTGTCAAATAAATAAATAAAATATTTTTTAAAAGAATCTAGGTGGTGGGTACAAATTATTTAATTTTTTGGTTTCAAATTTTCCCTAATTAAATGGATAAAAAAGTGAGAAAGGACTAAACAAATTAAATAGGGCTCAAATGATGTTCACAATTTAATTTTTATTTAAATTCAATTAGCAATCATATTGGCATATATCATTAGTTTCAGATGTAGAGTTCAATAATTCATCAGTTGCATATAACACCCAGTGCTCTTCATAGCACATGCCCTCCTTAATGCCTATCACCCAATTACCCCAGCCCCTCGCCCACCTCCCCTCCATCAACATCAGTTTCCTATAGTTAAGAATCTCTCATGGTTTGTCTCCCTCTCTGATTACTTCCACGTTAATTTTTAAATCCTTAACTTGCTCATTACAACATGTGAAAATCATCTCTTTTTGTTTGTGTATCCTGCTTTAGTTGGATACATTTATATTCTCTACTGCCAGGGAATAAAATTGAGAAAGCTTATAATTTTGCCACACCTATATTTGGTAACAGCCAAAACAATCATAAATAAAGATATAAATAAGGACAACTTATTTGTTAAGGTTTTTATTTTAAAAGTAGTTGTGTGTGTGTTTGAAAGTATATATATATTCTCTGATATATATATATATATTCTCTGTTCAACACCAGAAACACTATATTTACCCCATTAAGAAAGCTGCCACTTTTCACAGGAAAATTCTAGAATATAGCATCGAGCCCTTGAGGGACAATGTGGAACGAGTTGAAAAAGTGTTAAGTCTTCAAACCAGCAAAATAGTGGACCTGAAAAAGTAGGTAGAGGACAGGAGAGAAGACATCATTTCTGAATTTGAGCAAATCAGACAGTTTCTACAGAATCAGCAAGAGGCTCTTCTTAGGCAGATGGATGATGAAGAGAGGGGCATTTTAACAAAACTAAATGAGAACCAGAGAACATTTTCAGGTCACGTTTCCACATTAAAACATCTGTTCAAGGAGGTAGAGTGCAGGTGTGTGCAGTCAGAACTGGAATTATTGACCCATGTTAAGGGTATCTACAACAGGTATCAAAACCTAACATATCCTGAGCTCTTCATATTCCAATTAAAGAAATACGGATTTAGTCTTCCTCCACAGTATTCTGGCTTGGACAGAATTATCAAGCCATTTCGAGCAGATGTGATGCTAGATCTTGAAACAGCACACCCTCAGCTTATTGTGTCTGAGGATAGAAAAAGTGTGCGATATGGAAAAAATATTTATATATATATATATATATATATATATAATATCTTTTAAAATATTGGGACTAAATACTTAACATTTCAGTACAAGACATGCATTTGAGAGTATGCCTATATTTTTGGCTCTTTTTGTTTGTTTGGTTGGTTGTTGAAGACAAAGAGATGATAGCTGGAGAACTACAAGCAGCAGGGTAGGGGATGGGGTAAAGAGGAAGCCAGTAGGCAGTGCTCTGGGACCTGACATGTCTTAATGAGGACAAAAGAACATTCATGGGTCAACACAGCATTCTTTACTCTATCTGTGACTTAAGCGGTACTCATTGCCATATGGAAGTTATGGAGGCAAAAGAATTAATGGAACCATGAATAAGAAGTTGAAAGTGCTTCCTGTCAGATTCATTCTCAAATATATTTATCTCCATCTCTTCTGCCTACCTCCACCTCCTTCTGGGCATGCTTTTCCCAACTTAAAGTGTTTTGGGGAGCTGGAATTTGGAACTGACTTTGGAATTGTTCAGTGAAAAAATTATTAGCCATGCCCCAACAATTCACAATTTAGGTATTGGATATAGGTATTGGATATAAGCTTATGTTTCCTTAGTTTCACATGATTAATTGTGAGATCTTATATGAGAGGAAGTGTTTTCAAAATATCTATCTGCCCTCAAACATACACCCTGGGGAAACATTCTTTCCCTTTGGATGACAGTTTCTGGTCTTTGGTATTTCATGATTAGTTCCTATGGGGCCTGAACATATTAGCCTGCAGTATCATACCTCCTTTCTTTCCTATACCTGGGCAGCTCTGGGATTTTGGAGAGGCTTGTGAGCCATGCCAGGTGTTAGTAAGTTCCCAACACTTCCATAACCCATAACATTTTTGAGGCACATAGTGCTCTTCTTAGGAGTTCGTATAATAACTCATGTAAGCATCATTAGAACACTATGGTATAAGTGTTATTATTTTTCCCCACTTTCCAGTTGAAATAATAGTAGAGAGAGGTTAAATGATTTTCACAGAGTCACATAGCCAATGAAAGTCAGAATCAGAATTTGAGCTCAGATGATTGCAAAGCTGATTCTGTGTTCCTACCCAGCACGCTCTGACATTTCTCATAGTGTCTAAAGTAATGATGAACATGAGGCTTGGCAATGGGTTAAGCAACATAGAGAATAAAATGACAAGAACAGCTGCCCATGATCTATTTAAGACAAGGAATGGAAAATCCTGTGAAAGTTGACCAGGGATGAGGTAAGAGCTCAGAGAGCCAGAGGGGTTCCTGGTGGCCAAATGGCCTGAACAACAGCACCTAAGGAATGGTCTTCCTGATCTCAGAAACATGAGCTATGCCCTCACCAGCTGCTCTCGTCACCCTAGGTCCAGCCTTGGTTTGGGCTGAAGTGATGATAGGCCATGTTGCCCAGTGTGGTTGGATTCAAGCCACAGTTGGCAACTGTGTCTGAGAAGATATCTGGGGAAATGTGGTGTCCAGTGAAAATCTAAGCAGGTTGGGACAGTCAGGGAAGAGAGGTGGTAGTGCCCAATCAGGTGTGAGCAAAAATTCATTTTGCCAGGTAATAGCATCTTCCATTAGCAAATTCTTTGCTGTTCCTCTAGCCTCTTCAATTCAACTTGTACCTCTCTGATAGATCAAATTATGGGGGTGGGAGAATAAGGTTGTATGTCTATTGTCTTCCACACCTGAGCTGGCCCTCCCCCTCCCATGCATACCCAAAGCTCATGTTTTCTGGGGAATTTTGCTATTGTGCATGTATTTGTTGACATTGACACACCTACCCATGGTAACTGCCTTGCTCTGTTTACCTGCTTTCCTATCAACATATAACTCCTTTGTCTAGGACTTTGGGTGAGATTCCCCATATTCCAGATATAAGTATAAAACACAAATTATTTGATATTGCAAGATGTGACCTCTGGATCTTTTAAAAAACTATGGTTGCAGGGGTGTGCATTGAAGGCCTTAGATTTGCACATCAAAACAAGTGAGAAAAGAAAAGAGTACTGCCTAATACAATCCCAAGAAGCATCAGCATTCCTTCTTCCTGGCCTTCAAGTCCCACAAACCTTGGGGACTAAAAA
Source organism: Enhydra lutris kenyoni (assembly GCF_002288905.1). Lineage (NCBI taxonomy): Eukaryota > Metazoa > Chordata > Mammalia > Carnivora > Mustelidae > Enhydra > Enhydra lutris. The sequence continues at coordinate 691,863 of NW_019154113.1, read as the reverse complement.
GCATGAATAAAATGGTGGGGATACAGTGCATGTTGTGCACAAAGAAAGGTCCAAATATTCCAAATATTTTCTGTCTGTAGACATTTGGGATTCACATTCCCAATTTTTTGCACTTTGTTCCTGAGAATAATAAGGGAGGTAATCACAGAGTTCTTCTGGGAGTATGAGGTAAAAGGAATATGATAAGCCAGGATAGTTTCCTGGAACCTCCACACTATACTCTATGCACTATGTAATGTGTCTCCAGTGTAGCCATGCTCTTCGTAGTGCACAGCGTGTATGGGGTTTTTGAAGGGCAAGACTGCTAAAGCTGGGTAACCTGTGTGATCATTCATCTCTCTCGGGTCAGCCACTTTGTATCCTTTTTCACAAAACAGACTCTTATTTGTCTCACTAAAGCTGTCCAATTCCACTTATTTCTTAGCCTATCTGTAATGCAATCATGAGGATTTCATTTTGAAGAAGAATGTTACTATCTCTGGTTAAATATGAAGAGCAAATTTAACTTTGTTAATTTCTAGCTTAAGATATGGAATGGTTGTAATGTGGTTTAATGAAGGAAAACTAAGACTTTGGTGGGACTAGCATTTTTACAAAACTGGGTGAATAAAACTGAGGAAGCATATGTTATATTTTCTGATTTTGTTCACCAAGAGGGCCTAGAAACAACAAAAGTCTAGTACTAATGAGCATATACAATGCCTAGATGGTGGTTTCTAGGTTCTGTTGCCCAATAAAGAAACCAGGGCTTCAGCAGATTCTAAGGCTGGGACAGAAAAAATAAAGGGTGGACCTGAAGCATACTATAGGCTAGAAAGTAAGAAAATGGAAAAAAAAAAAAAGGACATATCACAAGGACATAAAAGTAGACTAAAATAGCTCCAAATGACCAAACAAAGCTGGAACAATGTTAGCAACAAAATAATTAAATATAATTTTGGGTTATAACTAAAAGAATAAAATAAATATCCATGAATCCATAATGATATTTTATTTTTTATTTATTTTCTAAAGATTTTCTTTATTTATTTGACATAGAGAGAGAGAGAGAAAACAAGCAGGTGGAGCAACAGGAAGAGAAGAGACAGAAGCAGGCTCCGCATGGAGCAGGGTACCCGATGTGGGGCTCAATCCCAGGACCCTGGGATTATGACTTGATCTGAAAGCAGCCACTGAACAGCACCAACTGAACCACCCAGGAGCCCCCTAATGATATTTTAAAATTAATGATTGTGCACACAAATAGTATAGAATATTTAAATAATAGAGATAGTAAGTAGTTATAGTAAATAGAGATAATAAATATCTAGAGATAGTAAATATTAAATAGTAGAGAAGGGATAAATAATCTTTACAGAAAAATTCCAAACTATAATTGTAGATATTCCCCTCCTCCAGAATTAATTCTCTTCCTTTGAGTGTAGTGTTTCTAATAAGTATGGAAAGTGAAAACTAATAACTCTACAGTAGAGTAAACTGGGAGACACCATCTTAACCAAGTTATCAAGGTTAACATCACTAGTAATAGTTCACAATAATATCATGTGCCCCTCATGTTATTTAATGTGATGAGAAGGGCACCTCACTTCAGTGGTATCCATCTCCAAAACCCATAACCATAGTGTAATGACCACATCTTCCATTTTCCTCACATCCTGGCAACCACCATTCTACTCTGCTTCCATGAGTTTAATGTTTTTGGACTCCACATGTAAGTGAGATGATATATTATGTGCCTGTTTGTGTCTAGACTATTTCGTTTAGCTTAATGTCTTCCAGATTCATCAACATTGTCACACATGGCAGGGTGTCCTTCTTTTTTAAGGCTGAATAGTATTCTGTTCTGTGTTTATTTGTGTGTGAACATATTATACATATTAATAGAATGTTACTCCATTGTGTGTTTATATGTACATATGTAAACACACCAGTAAATATACATACAATGGAATGCTAATGATTGAGCCTTAAAAAAGGACATTCTGCCATGTGTGACAGCATGGACGTATGGGGTTAGACCCAATCTAAATATCTAAGTGTCTTCCAATCAATCGAAGTGTCAAAGACAGTTTCTATATTTTTATTGTTGTGAATGATGTAAAAATAAGCATGAGAGTACAGATATGTCTTAAAGATACTGATTTCAGGGGCGCCTGGGTGGCTTAGCTGGTTAAGTATCAGTCTTTTGTTCAGGCCATAATCCCAGGGTCCTGGGGTAGAATCCCACATCAGGCTTTCTGCTCAGCAGGGAGTATGCTTCTTGTCCCCCTCTGCCCCTCTTCCCCGCTCATGCTTTCTCTCTCTCTCTCTAATTACTAAATAAAATATTTTTTAAAAAAGATACTGATTTCATTTCCTTTGCATATATACACAGAGGTGGGATTGTGGAATAATGCAGAAGTTTAATTTTTAATTTTTTGAAGGATACCTAATCTAGTTTCCATTTTCCATAATGGCTGTACCACATTCCCACCAACAGCGTACTAGGATTCTTGTTTCTTTACATTCTCACTGGCATTTGTTATCTCTTGTTTGATAATATCCATTCAAACAGTGTGGAGTGATATCACATTGTGGTTTTTGTTTTTGTTTTTAGATATTTTATTTCTTTATTTGTCAGAGAGAGAGAGAGAGAGAAAGAGAGAGAGAAAACACAAGCAGGGGGAGCAGCAAGTGGGGGGAGAAGCAGGCTCCCTGCTGAGCAAGGAGCCTGATATGGGACTGGATCCCAGAACCCTGGGACCATGACCTGAGCTGAAGACAGACACTTAACTGATTGAGCAACCCAGGCATCCTTCACTGTGGTTTTAATCTACATTTTTCTGATGATTAGTGATATTGAATAACTTTTCACATACCTGTCGGTCCTTGTATGTTTCTTTGAAGAAAAAAATCAAGAGTGGAAAAACAACATATGGAGCGAGAGAAAATATTTGCAAAGCATTATCTGAAAGGAACTTAATATCAGCACTTTGAAAAATGCCCCTCATATTTTGATTGGGATGACACTGAAAGTAAAGATTGCTCTGGGAAGCATAGACGTTTTAACAATATTCTTCTGATCCACGAGTATGGATTCCATCTTTTTGTGTCTCCAATTTCTTTCATGAGTGTTCTATAATTCCTTGAGTACAGATCCTGCACCTCTTTGGTTAGGTTTATTCCAAGGTATCTTATGGGGTTTTGTGCTATCGTAAATGGAATCAATTCCCTAATTCCTCTTTCTACAGTTACATTGTTAGTGTATAAGAAAACAACTGATTTCTGTGCTTTGATTTTGTATCTTGTCACATTGCTGAATTGCTGTATGATTTCTAGAAATTTAGGGGTGGAATTTTTTGGGTTTTCCACATAAAGTATCATGTCATCTGCGAAGAGAGTTTGACTTCTTCTTTGCCAATTTGAATACCTTTTATTGCTCTTTGTTGTCTGATTGCTGTTGCTAGGACTCCTAGCACTATGTTGAACAACAGTGGTGAGAGTGGGCATCCTTGTGTTCCTGATCTCTAAAGGAAGGCTATCAGCTTTTCCCCATTGAGAATGATATTCGCTGTGGGTTTTTCATAAATGGATTTTATGAAGTTGAGGAATGTTCCCTCTATCCCTACACTCTGAAGAGTTTTAATCAGGAAAGGATGCTGTGTTTTGTCCAGTGCTTTTTCTGCATCAATTGAGAAGAGCATATGGTTCTTCTTCCTCTTCTTATTAATGTGTTGTATCACATTGATTGATTTGTGAACGTCAAACCACCCTTGTATCCCAGGGATAAATCTCACCTGGTCGTGATGGATAATTCTTTTAATGTTCTATTGGATCCTATTAGCTGGGAACTTGTTAAGAATTTTGGCATCCATATTCATCACGGATATTGGTTGAAAATTCTCCTTTTTTTTTCTTTTTTTAATTTAATTTAATTTTTTCAGTGTTCCAAGATTCATTGTTTATGCACCACACACAGTGTTCCATTCAATACGTGCCCTCCTTAATACCCACCACCAGGCTCACCCAACCCGTCCTCCCCCACTCCTCCCAAATCCTCAGGTTTGTTTCTCAGAGTCCCCAGTCTTTCATGGCTTGTCTCCTCTTCTGATTTCCCCCAGCTCACTTCTCCTCTCCTTCTCCCAGTGTCCTCTGTGTTTGATGGGGTCTTTGCCTGGTTTTGGGATCAAGGTTATGTAGGCCACATAGAATGAGTCTGGAAGTTTTCCTTCTGTTTCTGTTTTTTGAAACAGCTTCAGGAGAATTGGTATTATTTCTTCTTTGAATGCTTGGTAGAATTCCCCAGGGAATCTGTTAGGTCATGCACTCTTTGTTTTTTGGCATGTTTTGGATCACTGCTTCAATCTCGTTACTCGTTATTGGTCTATCCAGGCTGTCAATTACTTCCTGTTTCAGTCTTGTTAGTATATAGGTTCCCAGGAAGGCATCCATTTCTTCCAGGTTGCTTAATTCATTGGAATATAGTTGATAAAAATTTCTAATAATTAGTTCTATTCCCTTGGTGTTAGTTGTGATCTCTCCCTTTTTTGGGGTCCTTTCTCTTCTTTTGGATAAGTCTGGCCACTGATTTATTGATCTTATTAATTCTCTCAAAGAACCAGCTTCTAGTTTCATTGATCTGCTCTACTGTATTCCTGGTTTCTAATTCATTGATCTCTTCTCTAATCTTAATTATATCTCTTCTTTTGCAAGACTTATACTTCGTTTGTTGTTTTTTCTCCAGGTTTTTAAGATGTAAAGTTAGTTGATGAATTTGGGATTTTTCTATTTTTTTGAGTGAGGCTTGGATGGCTATGTATTTCCCCCTAAGGATCGCCTTTTCACTATCCCATAGGTTTTGGATTAATATGTTTTCATTCTTATTGGTTTCCATGAATTGTTTAAGTTCTTTGACCTCCTGGTTGACCCAAACATTCTTAAGCAGGATGGTCTTTAGCCTCCAAGTGTTTGAATTTCTTCCAAATTTTTCTTGTGATTGAGTTCCAGTTTCAAAGAAAAAAAAACGTGAATAAGCTAGAAATAAACACATCACCATATCACAAGCATAGGAGGAATCAAAAATAATAGCAACATCTTTGTGAAAAAAAAAAGAAGTTAATATCCAAAATATCTAAAGGAAGGAGTCTAGATGCCTTTTAATGGATGGATGGATAAAGAAGATATGGTTTATATATGCAATGAATAGTAGCCATCAGAAAGCATGAATACCCACCATTTGCATCAACATGGATGGAACTGGAGGGTATTATACTAAATTAAGTAAGTCAATCAGAGAAAGACAATTATATGGTTTCACTCATATGTGGAAAATAAGGACTAGCATAGAGGACCACAGGGGAAGGGAGGGAAAACTGAAAGGGAAGAAATAAGAGAGAGAGACAAACCATGGGAAACTCTGAACTCTGGGAAACAAACTGAGGGTTACAGAAGGGAAGTGGGTGGGGGGATGGGGTAAATGGGTAATAGTTTTTATGGAGGGCATGTGATGTGATGAAGACTAGGTGTTATACACAACTAATGAATCACTGAACGCTATATCAAAAACTAATGATTTACTATATATTGACTAATTGAGCATAATTTTAAAAAGCAATAAACAAAGCAAAACAGAATAAAATATCTAAAATACTTAATTCAATATAAACGGGTAAATAAACAAACAAAGGGCAAGGGACCTAAAGTCTTAGTTTTTTTTTTTTTTTCAATTTTTTGCTGCATTGTTTTTTTTATTATATATGTTTTTTAGTATAGTTGACATACAATGCTACATTAGTTTCAGGTGTGTGAAATAGCAGTATGACAAGTTCATACACTATGCTGTGGTCACCACAAATGTAGCTGCCATCGGTGTCCATACATCATTAGTATATTATTGGCTATATTCTTCGTTTTGTGTCTTATCCCTGTGACTTCTTCACTGCATAACTGGAAGGCTTTATCTCCCGTTTGCATTCCCAAACCCCTGCCCCTCTGGCAACCATCAGTTTGTTCTCTGTATTTATAGGTATGATTCTGCTTTTTGTTTGCTTATCTCCTTATTTGTTTTAACTCCACTTATGGATGAAATTATAAAGTATTTGTGTTTCTTAGTCTGACTTACTTCACTTAACACAATACCCTCTAGGTCCATCCATGTTATCTCAATTGACAGAATCTTATCCTTTATGGTTGTGTAATATTCCATTGTGTGTATATATGCATTTGTATGTTTGCCATATCTTCCTTATCCATTTGTCTATTGACTGAAACCTAGGTTGCTTTCATATATTGGCAATGGTAAATAATGTTGCAATAAAAATAGTGGTGCATATATGTTTTCAATTAATATTTTCATTCTTTTGATAAATACCTAATAGTGAAATTATTGCATCAAATAGTACTTCTATTTTAATTTTTTGAGAAACCTCCATACTGTTTTCCATAGTGGTTATACCATTTTACATTCCCACCAACAGTGGGAAAGTGTTCCTTTTTCTTCACTTTCTTAACAGTACTTGTTATTTGTTGTTGTTGTTGTTTTTCAGAGATTAAGAATTTTTTTTAATTTTATTTTTTCAGTGTTCCAAGATTCATTGTTTATGTATCACACCCAATGCTCCATGCAATATATGCCCTTCTTAATACCCACCACCAGGTTCACCTAACCTCCCACATCCTCCCCTCCAAAACCCTCAGTTTGTTTCTCAGAGTCCACAGTCTCTCATGGTTCATCTCCCCCACTAATTTCTTCCAATTCACTTCTCCTTTCCTTCTCCTAATGGTCTCCATGTTATTCCTTGTTCCACAAGTGAAACCATATGATAACTGACTTTCTCTGCTTGACTTATTTCACTTAGCATAATTTTGTCTTTTTGATACTTACTATTCTGACAGGTGTAAGGTTATATCTCATTGTGATTTTGATTTGCATTTCCCTGATTATTAGTGACATTTATTGTCTTTTCATGTGTCTGTTGGCCATTTGTATCCCTTATTTGGATTCTATGTTCATTTTAATGGGATTGTTTGGGGACTTTTTTGAGGTTGAGTTGTAGAAATTATATACTTTGGATACTAACATTTTATTGAATGTACGGTTTATAAATATCTCCCCGTTTGGTAGACTGCCTTTCTGTTTTGTTAATGGTTTCTTTTTGCTGTGCAAAATCTATTTGTTTTGATGTAGTCCAAATAGTCTACTTTTGTTTCTGTTTCCCTTACCTGAGGAAACATATCTATAAAAATGCTATTATGGCTGATGTCAGAAAAGCTACTGCCTATAGTTTTTTCCAGGAATTTTGTGGTTTCAAGTGTCACAATTAGGTCTTTATTCCATTTTGAGTTATTTTTGTGTATAGTGTTAGAAAGTGGTTCAGTTTTATTTTATATATAGCTGTGCAGTTTTCTCAGCACCATTTTTCCCAGCATCATTTATTGAAGAGTGTCTTTTCCCCATTATTTAGTCTTGCCTCCACTGTCATCAATTAATTAACCATATAATTGTGGGTTTGGCTCTGTGGTCTCTATTCTGTTCCATTGATATGTGTCTAATTTTTGTGCCAGTATCATACTGTTTTACTTACTACAGATTTGTAGTAGATCTTAAAATCTGGAACTGTGATACCCCCTGCTTGGTTCTTATTTCTCATTATTGTTTTGGCTATTTGGGGTATTTTGTAGTTCCACACAAATTTTAGGATTTTTTTTTCTAGTTTTGTGAAGAATGCTGTTCGTATTTTGTTCTGTTTTTGTTGTTGTTTGTTTGTTTATTATGTTATGTTAGTCACATAATTTAATAATGTGTTTTTACTTAGTTTTTGATGTAGTGTTCCAAGATTCATTGTTTATGTATCACACCCAGTGCTCCATGCAATACGTGCTTTGATAGGGATTGCATTGAATCTGTAGATTGCTTACGGTAATATGGACATTTTAACAATATTCATTCTTCCAATCCATGATCATGGAATATTTTTACAGTTGTTTGAGATGCCTTCAATTTGTTTCATAAATTTTTTTTCACTTTTTTAATTTCTTTTCAGTGCAACAGTATTCATTGTTTTTGCACCACACCCAGTGCTCCATGCAATCCGTGCCCTCTCTAATACCCACCACCGGGTTCCCCCAACCTCCCACCCCCCGCCCCTTCAAAACCCTCAGATTGTTTTTCAGAGTCCATAGTCTCTCATGGTTCACCTCCCCTTCCAATTTCCCTCAACTAAATTTTTAAAAATATTTTATTTATTCATTTGACAGAGAGAGAGAAAGATCACAAGCAGGCAGAGCAGCAAGCAGAGAGAGAGGGAAGCAGGCTCCCCACTGAGCAGAGAGCCCAATGCAGGGCTTGGTCCCAGGACCCCAAGATCATGACCTGAGCTGAAGGCAGAGGCTTGACTCACCGAGCCACCCAAGTGCCCCAAACCTCATAAATGTTTTATAGTTTATGGAATACACTTCTACTTTCTTAGTTAAGTTTATTCCTAGGTATTATAATATTTTTGCTGCAATTGTAAATTGTGTCATTTTCTCAAAAATTGTGTTGTTTACTTATTAGTGTATACAAATGCTACTTATGTTTGGGTATTTATTTTGTATCCTGCATTGCACTGGTTGTGATGAGTACTTGGTGTTATATCAAAGTATTGAATCAGTATATTGTGCACCTGAAACTAATATTACACTATATGTTAACAAGCTGAAATTTAAATAAAAACTTTAAAAATTATTTGTATCCTGGAACTTTACTGAATTCGTTTACTACTTCTAGTAGTTTTTTGTTGGAGTCTTTAGTATTTTCCATGTATAGTGTCATGTTATCTGCAAATAATTTCAGTTTTGATAAGCATTCCACATAATATAAAATGTTAACATTAGGGAAAGCAGGGAGAAGAGTTTATGGGAATTCTTCATCTGTCTTTGCAAATGTTTTGTAAATCTGAAATTATTTTAAACTATAAATTTTTGAAAGACAGTGAATACTAAACAGCAATGAAAAAGGAACAACAGGATCAACCTATCAAACACACACACTATAATTGACTCTCAAAATTATTAGGCTGAGTAATGAAGCTAGGCATTAAAGAATACATGCTGTATTATTTTATGTATATAGAATTCCAAAAACTTAAAACTAATCTAAAGTGAATGAAAGCATATCAAAGTTTACCTATTGATATTGGAGGGGGGAGGGTGATATTACAAAAGGTCACCAGAATTTTGGGGAGAGAATGAAAATGTTATCTTGACTACAGTCAAGGTGGTTTCACTATAGTCCAGATGACTATAGAGATAGTTTCATGGGTTTATACATATGTAAATGCTCACCATACTATATAATTTAAATATATGTTGATTTTAGATTCTTAGATTTTATTTCAATAAAGATATAACGCAATAGAGAGATATAAATGGTAAGTAGGCAGATGATAGATGATAAATAGATGAAGATAGATGATAGATGATGATAGGTGATAGAAGATAGGGAAGTAAGCTGATAGACAATGAGACTTTTTAGGGAAGAGTTCTTCTTTCTTTTGCTAGGTAATAATCACAGAAGTGATAGAAATAGAAAATTAGCATTTAGGAACCCCACCCTTTGTAATAGCTGATTCAAGCAGATTCTCTGTCAAGCCTATAATCACCAGGTGAAAGGCTATTAGGTATCAGGAGATAGTTATGTTAGGTCTCAAGCCATCATACCCCAAGGCATTTTCTTTTTCTAAAAGGAAAGAAAAAAGTGTGCACGAAGCCAGGCAGTGATTAAATCCAGCATCTGTGATGGTGTGGCAACCTAACTGGAATCTAATCCTGAGGGGGAAATAGTTGGAAATCCAGAATGTTGAATATTGCACAAGACAATTGTCCTGGATTTTTGAAAAACAAATAATGTCATTTTAAAAAAGTGCATTTGTGTGTTGGTGGAGGGGAGGTAATTATGATAGATCAAAAGAGACAAGACAAAAAAAATAAAATGAAAAGAGAAGAAACAAGACAACCAAATGGAAGGCATGTGCTTTGTTTGCATTTTGAGTTCAAAAAATAAAAATAAGAAAAGTGTAAAAGACATTTTGAAACAAAGAGAAAATTTAAAATGGACTACATCTTAAGTATTACTGAATAAGTCTAAATTTTCTTAGATGTGATAATATCATCGTAGTTACATAGTAAACAACTATGGTAAATACACAGACACAGAGATACACAGGTGAATAGATGAATAGATGGAATTTTAACATGGGAAATTGTTAACAACTGGTGAATTTAGATGAGGATATTATGGCGGTTTACTTACTATCCTTTCAATTTTCCTGTGGGTTTGAAATTATTCAAAATAAATAATTGGGGAAAGAAGGGAAGAAAGAACAGCATTGTTCTGAGTTTAGCTTGTCTAGCCTCTGCTCTGTCTTTGCTGCATTCCTCACTGTCCAGGTCACTGACCTTCAGGATTCCCTTCTGGTCAGGCTCAGGGATTGGGTGTCCTGAAGTGGCCATATTGTCACCAGATTGTTTGAGATGGAGGGGTTTTGCAAAAAGGTAGTGTATCCAGGCTAGTGGGGGAAGGCAGGATGAAGGGAGGGCAGTTGTCATGGAGCCTTGAAGAGCCCTCTTTACTGGGGTTTGATGCTTGTTTATATTCCAGAGAGATGATGGGGGTGGAAAAAGGAAGAAAAGGAAGGATGGGGGCTTAACTTGCTCTCACAGGTTCGCCTGCCCACGGGGCTTATTATCCTTGATTGCCTGTTTTCTACTTTCCGTTGCTATGGTAACGGGCTAAAACGTGACTCTGCTCAGATTTACGCACTTTGCTCGCTGATGCCTTGTCCCCATACCTGCTGGGTCTCTGCCTACTGAATGCATATGTGCGAAGGCGTGTGATTAACTAGGTGGTTGTCGTGAGCTTGTGGTGGGGGCGGTGAAGCGTCTTTGGGGAGTTTATGAGAACATAGTTGTTGTCAGCCTCATTACCCAAGCCAGGCTGCTAAATCTTGGAAATGATTTCAAGGCAGGGGGTTGGAAGCAACATGCTATACTACTTAGGACATGCTGTGTGGTGTCGCAGACTCATCTGAAAGAACACGTTCAGAAATTTATAACGGGACTCCTGGGTGGAAACATTGTGAAATTCACAGATGCAGACTTGGTCCCTAAGAACAGATCATGGTAACAGTCCCCTTGGAGAGAGTAGAGCAGATAAGTCTGTATTTCCTCAAGAACACTACGGTTTTCTTTAACATGAAGGCTCCCGAGAATGTGCCCTTTTTTAAGTGCTAAGGAATACAGAATAAAGCTGGTGCCAAGCATCCGCAAGGGGTTTGGGCAAGAGGGTAACAAAAGGCACATAGGGCATCCTGGAAAGCAATCCACAATGCTGGGAGGAATTTTGTGGGAGTCTACAGTATTTTAAAGCATATAGGATCCTCCTGTTACCTATAATTTCCTTCCTGGTGCAAGGAATGAATGGAGGCGTTGCAGGTGTGGGATAGCAGGAAAGAAATGTTTCTTTGCCATTCTTTCCTCTGCCTATTCCTGTAAATGGCCCCATGCTGGCTTGATCACCATTTGGTGACCTCAAAAAAGTTCCTGCTGAGACATAAGGACTGGTTTCTGAGATTTCTAAAGGTTGAAGGGGGTCCCTCTTTTAGATGTGGATGCTACCCTAAGAGTCAATGTCAAAAGAACTGGAATGAGTTGAACTTTGAGGTGAATGCTAGTTTCTTAGGTATTTCTAGCGTCTAGAGGAAGCTGAAACTTAGGAATTTGTGCCCAGATCTGAGAAATATGAGCAATATTCCATCTCAGATGCGTTTCTCCCCCAGATGCATTTCTTCCCCTAAGATATAATTGGCATATAACATTGTGTTAGTTTAAGGTATATTATGTGATTATTTGATGCACGTATGTGTATTGGGATATTATTAACACTTTTATCACCACATATGATTACTCGTGTGTGTGTGTGTGTGTGTGTGTGTGTGTGTGTGTGTGTGGTAAGAACACTTATGATCAACTCTTCTTAGCAACTTTCTGGCATACAGAACAGTATTGTTATAACTGTAGTCACCCTACTCTAAATTACAACTCTGGAACTTGTTTATCTTATAACTGGATGTATGTATTCTTGAACCAACATCTCCCCATTCCTCCAAACAATCCAGCCCCTGACAACACCATTCTACTCTCTGTTTCTATGACTTTGGCTTTATAAGATTCTGTGTATAAGTGGGAGCATGTCGTATTTATCTTTCCCTGTCTAAATCATTTTACTTAGCTTCAAGCCCTTGAAGTTCACCCATGTTGTTGCAAATGACAAGATTCTTTCCTTTTTATGGCTGAATAATATTCTATTGTATATATACCACATTTTCTTTTTCAATTTATCTGTTGAGAGACAAAGGTTGTTTCCATGTTTTTGCTATTGTGAATGATGCTGCAATAAGCAAAATTAGGGTGATATCCCTTTGAGAAACCAATTTTATTTCCTTCAGATATATACCTGAGTGGAATTGCTTGATCATATAATAGCTAAATTTTTAATTTTTAAAAAAAGATTTTATTTATTTATTTGACAGAGAGATCACAGTTGGCAGAGTGGCAGAGAGAGAGAAAGGGAAGCAGGCTCCCCACTGAGCAGAGAGCCCAATGTGGGGCTCGATCCCAGGACCCTGAGATCATGACCCGAGCTGAAGGCAGAGGCCCAACCCACTGAGCCACCCAGGTGCCCCTGCTAGTGGCTTTTCTTGAGAATTTTTATACCTACCATTCATCAGGAATATTGGCTTGCTGTTTTCTTTCCTTATAGTGTCCTTATCTGACTTTGGTATCAGTCATTCTGGCCTTGTAAAATGAGTTTGGGAGTGTTTCTTCCTCTTCAGATTTTTTAAAGAATTGGAGGATTAGTGTTAATTCTTCTCAAAATGTTTGGTAGAATTCACCCATGGAGCCATCTTGTTCTGAGCTTTTCTTTCTTTCTTTCTTTTTTTAAACTTTATTTTATTTTTTCAGTGTTCCAAGATTCATTGTTAATGCATCGCACCCAGTGCTCCATGCAATACGTAAGCTTTTCTTTCCTTGGAAGTTTTGGTCACTAATTCAGTTTTCTAACTTATTGTTAGTTTGTGTAGATTTTCTACTTCTTTGTTTAAAGATTTTACCCACACTCCACACTGAGTGCAGAGCCTGATTAAGGGCTTGATCCCACGACCATGAGATTATGACCTGAGATGAAACCAAGAGTCGATGCTTAACTGATAGCTGCCCACATGCTTCTGGATTTTCTATTCTTAATGATTCAAATTGGGTAGGTCGTATGATTCTGGGAATTTATTGATATATTTCTTATCCTCTGATTTCCATCCACAGAAGTGTTTTGTCTATATCTTCCTGCAGCATATTCCTCTGTGTTCACTGGGTTGGGAGCTGCCACATAATGATATGCCGCTTTAGCAGTATTTCTGCTCAGCATTTAAATGTTGTGCTCTGTTCTCAACATCTTTGCTTACATCTCACTCTGGGATATTATGGTTTAGAATGAGATATGGGGTCTACTTTATAAATGTTGAGGGGAAAAAAATACCTAGAGTTATTTGAATGATTCCTATTTAGTATTTTGGGTGAGCCTGTGCCAGGAGTTTCACACAAGACTGTCCAGGGATGGAAAGAGCCTTCATAAAGTCTGGTAGAGAGAACTAACAATTCCAGATGCAGAAATATGAGCTGTGTGCCTTGTCAACTACATTCCTCCTTCCAGGCTTCTAATCCCCAGAATCCTTTCTTTGCTACAGGGTGGGGATGTGACCTTGAGATCTGGCTTCAAATGTTGATCTAATGCATGTGTGCATGTTTGAAATGGCTATCTTCTGAGACTTGTGTTGTCTAGGCCAATATCACTACACACTGGCAATAAGTGGGTTAGGGAAATAAGAGGTAACTGGGCATTTCTCCTTCCTCTATTAATTTTAAAGGTAACTTTTAACTCGGTTTGGAGGTTGGTGCACAGTAAAACCTTTGGGTCTTATGTCCTTGTATTGACATACTGCTCAGAGAACTTCCTTCTCTTTTAAATACAGTCCCCAATCTCACTCTGCTTTTATCATTTTGTATGGAGTCGCTTCTTAACCAATTTTCAGCATGGTTCTGCCAACTGTCATCCCTTCCTCTAACTCCAGCCTCCCCCATTGTGACTATGCTACAGGGAAGCTTTGTAGAGGACTAGGAGGGATGTCACGCACGGTTTGAGCACTGAAGAACTAATTAGAAACTAAAGTAAGAAAGAATAGTGTTTGGCCAGTAGATAAGCCTGGAGCACTTGGTGTGGTACATAAACAATGAATCTTGGAACACTGAAAAGAAATTTTTAAAAAATAAATAAAATAAAAATAAAATAAAATTAATTTAAGAAAAAAGCCTGGAATTGAAACAGATTATTGGAACCCACAATAGTCCTGCTGAACTGGAAACTCTGGGTGGGGGCTCAGGAATTTATATTTTCCCCAAGTTCACCAAGTGGTTCTCTCATTCATTGAGGTAGGCTGTGGATGAATCAAACCTTGAGGAAGAAGCACATGAAAAGCACAGAGCTCTCCAAGGTTTAATCAAGATGTAGTCTTATTTAATGGGGACAAAGTATCTTCTTGCTCTCTATTTTCAGTGCAAGGCTAGATATTGCCCCTATCTTGTCTCCATGGTGCCGGTGTTTGTGTTTATAACATATGTGGGAGAAATATAGGAAGATGGAGAGAAACTAGTTTATTGCTTTCTGATTGTTTGTGGGGTTTTTTTGTTGTGTTTTGTTTTTGTTTTTGCCATTATCTTTCTACATGACTGTTCATCTCTCTCGCTTGATGTACATGATCTGCCATTTTATATATTCTCACTGAATTTTGTTTCCTTTTAGGTCCCCAAACTCTGCTGAATTCTAAATCCATCTTATTACTGAGGATAGGATAGGCTTCACTGTGGTAACAAATAAGTCCCCTTGTCAGAAGGGTTTATCATAATATAATAATAAAATCTCTAAAATTAATTCAAGATATAGATTAAAAAATAAAGGTGCTTAAGTTAAAAGCTGGGTGCAGCCAACATATTTCCTAAGCATTGAATGAGAAAGATTAGGACCCTCACTCGTACACCTCTCTTCATGGCCATTACTGTTCCCAAGCTTTGTACATTTCTCATTCTGGATCTCTGTCACCCAGAAACTTCATCTGTGAAGTGATTGGGAATGGCATATTCGTTATTTGGTTTCTGAGTGTTCAAGGCTTTCAATTGGATTCATTTATAGTATAAGTGCATATTATATGCACTTATAATCCTACAGATTCATTTTCGGAGAACAGAGCTAGTGGCAGGCAGTTGGAAATGGAAGGAAATAACTGGTAGCTTTCTGTGCTGTTCAGTGTTTTTTTCAGAGTCTTGATGGAGGTCCTATATTGTTTCACTGTTTTCTGTTTGTATTCTCTGGGGCTTACTTGAAGAACAGTGATATGGAAAGTGTAACACTTGCCTTCCTTTCTTCCCTAAGCTCATCCCTTCAGTTTTTATTCTCATCACCTTGCAGAGAAAATAAATATGGCTGGCCAGGATACTACACTCAGATCAATGGTCTCCAGTCCACATGTACTTGTTTTACATTGTTTTGGGTAGGTACATTGTTTTGGGTAGGACTGTGAGGATTCACACTAAAAATAGAGTGAAAAACTAAATCTTGATAGATGTATATTTAAATGCAAACTTATAAGAGGAAAAAAAAATGTCTGTGAGTGATGAGGGATTTTGCAGAAACCTGTGTGGATAGTATATCTGTTTTGGAGCTTTTCTAATCACAAATCTGAGCTGCTCTACCATTCATCCTCATTCTTTATTCCAGGCTGCTTTCTCCTTAAATCACAATTTGTCTATGGTTGTGGATAAGCTACTGTAGATGGAAAATAATGTTCAAACAAGAAACAGGATTTTATTTTTACTTAAACTTCCCAGTGTTTATTTTTTCAAGTTTTTATTTAAATTCCAGTTAGTTAACAGTGTAATATTAATTTAAGATATACAATAGTGATTCACTGCTTCCATACAACACCCAGTGCTCATCACAAGTGCACTCCTTAATCCCCATCACCTATTTCACCCATCCTCCCATCCGCCATCCCTCAGATAACCATCAGTTTGTTCTCTATAACTGAGTCTATTTATTAGTTACCTCCTTCTCTCTTTTTTCCCCTTTATTCATTTGTTTTGTTTCCTAAATTCCACAAATAAGTGAAATCATATAGTATTTGTCTTTATCTATCTGACTTATTTCACTTAGGTAATACTCTCTAGCTCCAGCCATATCATTACAAGTGACAAGATTTCATTATTTTTATGGCTGAGTAATATTTCATTATATATACACACAACATCCTCTTTATCCATTCATCAGCTGATGGACTTTGGGCATTTTCATCATTTTACTATTGTTGATAATGCTCCTGTAAATATTGGGAGTACATGTACCCTCTTGAATCAGTATTTCTGTATCCTACAGAATTAGTAATGCAATTGCTGGATCATAGTATAGTTCTATTCTTAACTTTCTGAGGAATCTCCATAATATTTTCCAGAGTGGCTACACCAATTGGCATTCTCACCAACAGAGCAAGAGGGTTCCCTGTTCTTAATAACCTCAAAGACCACACAGCAATATGCAAAAGAATTAATCTGGGCCACTTTCTTGCACCATATGAAAAAAAATTCAAAATGGATTGGAGACTTAAATGTGAGAAATGAAACCATTAAAATCCAAGAGAAGAACACAAGAAGTAATCTCTCTGACATCACTCTTATCAACTTCTTACTAGCTATCTCCTGAGGCAAGGGAAACAAAAGCAAAAAAATAAACTATTGGGGCTTCATCAAAATAAAAGTCTTCTACACAGAAGGAAACAATCAACAAAACTAAAAGCAACCTACAAAATGAGAGAAGACATTTGCAAATGACATATGTGATAAATAGTTAATACCTAAAATATATAAAGAACTTCTCAGACTCAACACCTAGAAAATGAATAATCCAATTAAAAATTGTGCAGAATATGTGATTAGACGTTTTCCCAAAGAAGACATCCAGATGGCCAATAGACACATGAAAAGATGCTCAACATCTCTGATTATCAGGGAAATACAAATCAAAACCAAAATGAGATATCACTTCACACCTGTCAGAATGGCTAAAATCAACAACACAAGAAAGAACAGGTGCTGACAGGTTTTTTTTTTATTTTTATTTTTAAAGATTTTATTTCTTTATTAGAGAGAGAAAAAGCAAGCATGTACAGTGAGGAGAGGCAGAGGGAGAGTGAGAGGGAGAAGCAGACTCCCCACCAATCAGGGATTTGGACAAAGGGCTCGACCCCAGACCCTGAGATCATGACTTGAGCCAAAGACAGCTCCTTAACCAACTGAGCCACCCAGGTGCCCAGGATATTTTTTTTAAGTTGAAACCTTTGGTTGTGGCTGGTGTTCAGGTGTCTATGCAAATTGTGTCTCCATGACACTCCTCAAGTTCTCTGGGCTGGAGAAGACCATATGGATATTTTTTCCTGGTTTTCTGTGATACATTCTTGATACCAGGTTCCTCCCAACTCTGGCTCCCTGCAGAAAGGGATGTGGATGTCAGGCATGGTAGGTTTAACTTTCCTCCTACTTTTTCTCCTTTTGTCTGAGCCCCAAGTTTCTCAAGATCTGTGTTTCAGGGGCGCCTGGGTGGCTCAGTGGGTTAAGCCTCTGCCTTCCGCTCAGGTCACGATCTCAGGGTCCTGGGATCGAGCCCCGCATTGGGCTCTCTGCTCAGCAGGGAGCCTGCTTCCTCCTCTCTCTCTGCCTGCCTCTCTGTCTACTTGTGATCTCTGTCTGTCAAATAAATAAATAAAATCTTTAAAAAAAAAGATCTGTGTTTCAGCTTTTTACTGTAGAAACAATCATCAGGATAAACTTCTCAGAAGTTTCCCTTTTATGCCCATCTCTGACCCCTCTCTCAAGTAACTTGGAGTTCTAGGAAAGGGTGCTAGGGGTGCTTCAAAGATGTGGAGTTAAAAAAAAGTAACCCTAGGGGCGCCTGGGTGGCTCAGTGGGTTAAAGCCTCTGCCTTCGGCTCAGGTCATGATCCTACGGTCCTGGGATCGAGCCCCGCATTGGGCTCTCTGCTCAGCGGGGACCCTGCTTCCTCCTCTCTCTCTGCCTTCCTCTCTGCCTACTTGTGATCTCTTTCTGTCAAATAAATAAATAAAATCTTTAAAAAAAAAAGTAACCGTAATAATTTATGACTATATGAATGAAAGAGAAACACAGTCATAGGTTCAACAGGTTTGTGGTAAAGGGTTCAGAAGACAGAGAGGAGACTAGAGGATTTCTGAAGAGAACAACTGTGCCTAAGGAAACCTGATCTTTGAAAGATGAGACCTTCTCCTGCTAGCCCAGCTCTTCAGATCCAGTCTCGATTTCCATAATCCTTGTCTGTCTAGGAGGCTGCTGTAGGTGCTGAAGTCATGCTGTGAGATGGACTCTACCAAGGAAATCTATTACAGACTCATAATCATGTTATATTTTCCCAGAGGGTAAAAGAACCAGGTATAAGGCAAATAGAAAAGAGTAGAGAGACATGGAGAAAAATCTATAATCCTTTCTAACGAAAGGGCTCTCTTGATATTCATGGGCCTCCTATGATTCTCCATGGCACCTACACACTCATCATTTCTTTAAAAAAAAAAAGGAGTAAGCTAATGGCTCAAGAGCTTGGGGGTAGAAGCCATGTCAATCTCCCCATCAATGGCCTGGGCTCTTATATGTGCACATAGTCCCTTCTTCATTGTGCACTTACTAGTCTCTGGTCCAGAACTGAAAAGCAACTCATTGGTCACTGCTGACCCTTTCTCATTCTTAGCTAGGAGGAATGTTCATGGGGCCTGCACATTCTTATTGGTAAACAAAGGATTTCCATGGTTGTAAAAAAGGCTGAGTGCATCTTGAGAAGATGATTTGACATTTTTTTCTCACATATTTATTCATCTCATGTGGTTTATGATCAGCAATGTTAACTCCCTTATCGATATAAATATCTTTCCAATTTTGTTGCCTCACTTCCCCAAATCCTGACTTTATTCTGAAATATTTATTTTTTAAATATGTACAATTTTCACATTTTAACATCTTTAAATCAGGAAAATCTTAGAATTGTGTCATTATTTAATTGGCTATGATCTTTTTATTTCCTTAAAGCTACATAAAATAATGGTGTATTTGAAGTCAGTGACTTCTTAGATTTAATGAAATACATATTTGTGATGATTTGGGACATGGCATGAAATATAAAGGTCCCTGGTTGAGATGTGGAGGTCAAAGACAAATTCTTAATATTGGTATTTTAGACACGGAATTTAGAAATTAGTTTGAAGAAAGATGAGATAAAAGCCGGTGTTGCTGTGCCCTTATTTACAGAAGATGACACTGACAGCACTGTAGGCAGCCGGCTCTGCTTAAAGACGTAACTGGAGGGGGCAGTCCCTGGAAACCAAATCCTCACTCCACACTTCTTATCACCAGAGGTCCCATGGGCAATGTTCAGGATCAAAGCACTTGGATAAGCATGAGATTTGACCACACCTCATCCAAGGCATGTGAAATTGAATTTTGTAATAGTATGAGATATGTGAGTTATTAACTATGTAGATTATTTTTATGAAATGGGGATGCCACAGACCAACTGAGAGGTGGAAAATAAGACCCACTTCTGACTTTGGCACTTGGATGGAGCTTTGTGGTCCATGAGTACTTGTATTGGCATGGGGTCGGGATGTTTGTGTCTGTATCCTAACTTCTATTGTGTAGGGGAATACTGTGTAAAGGCGTGTTGAGGGGGAACTTTTAATTGCTTTGTCCTTGTTGGTTCCTTCTTCCTTCACTAAGCTCATGTGTGTTTGGGGGCTATTTGCTATCTTTCCTCTGTGGAATAAGAACAAAATACGGCCTAAATAAATGTGTGTGTGCTCAGATCCTAACTTCCCCCTCCATGTGTTATAGCACTGAGATTTGGGACCTTCATAAAGATGTCTGAAGGTGAGATCTTACCAGGAAATTTACCAGGAAATAAGGAATAACTTTTTATAAGGTGTGAATTAAGGGTCTAGAAGCATAAGAGGACTTCCTGAAGACCCCTGAGCAGACTGGATTCAGCCTAGAATCAGCTCTTTAAATTTCAGAGATGTGCGTCACATTCTCTGTTAATGTAATTCCTCATTTTTGGCTGCATTGTTATAGAATCCTTTTCTAGGATTGACGAGAAGGCAGACTCCTGAAGGAACACTGTATGATTTACATGATACAAACTAGAGCCTTCAAATACACATCAGGATTTTTTTTATGAGCACAGATTTATTTTATATTATTATTATTATTATTATTATTATATGTTAGCTACCATACAGTACATCATTAGTTTTTGTTGTAATGTTCCAAGATTCAAGATTTTTTAAGTTGGTGCCTTCTATTAAAAGTGGTTTTCAGTGGGGTGCCTGGGTGGCTCAGTGCGTTAAAGACTCTGCCTCCAGCTCAGGTCATGATCCCAGCTGGGGTCCTGGGATCCAGCCCCAAATCAGGCTCTCTGCTTAGCAGGGAGCCTGCTTCCTACTCTCTCTTTGCCTGCCTCTCTGCCTACTTATGATCTCTCTCTCTCTCTCTCTGTCAAATAAATAAATAAATAAATAATCTTTAAAAAAGTGGTTTTCAAATCTGTCTGTAAAGCCTTTGTTGCTGAGTACAGAGCTCAGTAGCAATCAGTAGGGGAGGTAACAGAAGGGGGATACTGAGAGCACTGTGGACTATTCCTCACTCTCAAAGGAATCCTCGATGCCACACTGTGGCTGGGAACTTCACGGAGGGGAACAGATAAGGATTGGAATATAGCCTAACTTTCTCAGTGTGGCATTTTCACAAAGATAGTGAAATGAATCAAAGACAAGAGAGCTCAAAAGTAGATATGTGCATATAAAAACATAATTTATAAGAAAGATCAATGGGGGAAAGACACTTTCCAATAAATGATTGAACATATTGAATAGCCACGGAGTGAAATAAAATTTGGTCTTTGACCTTGCATTATAAACAAAATGAATTCCGTATTTATTATACACCTAAAATTAAAAACAATTTAATACAGTAACTACAACATAATTTAGGTAAATAATTTCATGACATTAAGGTAGGGTAAAATTTCTTAAATTAAATGTAGAAGAGGAAAAAAATATTCTCACAGAGTTGATGGAAAAACTTGAGATGGAATGAGTCATACTTGAGATCCTTCCTTTTTTTTTTTCTTTTCTTATAGGAGTTTAGCTGAGATTCGAAACTGGAACTTGGGACTCATAGTAGTGCCTATTTCTTGAGATGTGAAGATTGAATAAATTAGTAATACATAGGGGCGCCTGGGTGGCTCAGAGGGTTAAAGCCTCTGCCTTCGGCTCAGATTATGATCCCAGGGTCCTGGGATGGAGCCCCACATCGGGCTCTCTGCTCAGCAGGGAGCCTGCTTTCTCTCTCTGCCTGCCTCTCTGCCTACTTGTGATCTCTGTCAAATAAATAAATAAAATCTTTTAAAAAATTAGTAATACATAAAGTATGTAGACTAAAACCAATTCTATAAGCATGACTAAGTATTTGCTAATACTGAGAGCTTTTTCTAAGTAATTACAAAATTGACTTGTATCAAATGCAAGATGCATTATTGCTGTGAATGTCACAAGGAAGAAATAAAACCAGTGACAAACTATGGCACAAATATTTCTTTTCACTTAGAATTTTATCTTTTAATTATTGAAAAAATCTCTTTTTAACTTACATAGAAGTGGATATTTATCTTCTTTCACTTTTATGATTAAAAGAGATGAAAAATATAAGCTCTTAGCTGACAAATGTATTTCTTAAATTTCTCCCACTCAGAGTCAAATTCCTCTGACTCACTTTTCAACTCATCTTGTCTGATTTTCCTCACATTATCATCAACTGTGCTAAGCAGGAGCTTTGTGGATGCCATATTTCTTGAAAAAGTCTTAAACTTCTCTTTCTAAGATTATCTTCCAACCTATTGACACTAAGTCTGCAAGTTTTGATGCAGTTAACATTCCCAGAGGTGTCAATCGAAGTTTTTAGACCAAATTTCATGCATGTGCACACAATGACAGCAACATTATGATTGCTTTTCAGCCAATAGTGTTTGTACACTACCAATGCTAAGTTGAATCTCTATTTGCAAGATGTGTGTGTATGCTCTAGCATCAGTGCAATATACTATTTTTCCCTGTGACTGCCTATTTCTCAGTTTAAAATTGTGGTGACTCATCTGTTGCATTCTGGTCTACTACTGAGGAAACATACTTAAATTTTGTTTTATGTAAGTTAAACAACTCCATTTGCATTCTACCTGATTATTAGTGACATGAGTTTTTGATGAACTACTGAAATTCCTAGGTTATATATGGAAAGATAATTTTCTAAACTGTGGCTCAATTAATCCACTGAGAAGGAAGATAAAAGTAGCCAAGATTTAGCTGAAGGTTTTGCTGGAACAATAATTTTCTAAAGACTTAGAAGAAGCTTTATCTTGAGAATTTCTATCCAAATCTTAGAAAAATGAGCAACCCTCTCTGTGAGTGGCAAATTTAATTCCTCGATCCATAACAACTGTATATACATCTTTTTTTCTTTTTTTATTCTTCTTTCTAATCAGATGAATTGTGATCATAGACATTACTTTATGATTTCTAAGCAATTAATCAGATGTAATCTGGTCCATATTTTTTTTTTTTTTCTCAGCGTACTTGCTACTTTGACCAATTCTACTTTTGAAATTGAAATAGGCTTTGGTGTTAGTTCATCTAATTCATGATTTAGGTTGTTCACGGAAATTGTACCCAGAGTTTCGAGCTCCAGGAAGGCTGAATTAAATGAACAGCCAGTCCTGATGTCAAATATATGAGTCATGCATCCACTAGACCCCATAATTTGTTCAACCCAGAGTATCAAGATAGGATAATGGGTTCTTGCCTCATGATTTGTTCTGAGTCTTAAAGATGTTTGAAATGGCTTTTTTTCCGAGAATTCTGGTGGCCAGACCAGTCTCTGTGAAGTGAGGTCACAAGTGGCTTAATAGGTTGTGAGAAATGATATCATGCAGGCTATCAGAGTAGTTTCTGAGGACTTGATGCTCAGCACTGTGTCATGTGTGCCTGTGGACATCATGTCATTACAATTCTATCTGTGTCTATCTCCTCTTCTACCTTAATTCTAAGCACTTAGGGCTCATTGATTTGTTCTTCTATTTGTCACTTATGAGTTGGGCCTCTCCTTGTCCAGATATAACTGTGACTTCCTTATGGTCTGCCACTCTGGCTTTTGGGTTTTTGTTTGGTTGGTTTTGATTTTGGTTTTGATTTAATGAAGAGTTTGGTGAGGAATGACATTCACAGTGTACATCATGATAGATTATAATTTGTACATTGAGATGAAAGAAGGGGGATTTGACAAGTCATTTAGCTGTCACAATAATTCGAAATAAAGCAAATGAATGGGATAACCCTCCATGTTTTAAGATGTGGAATTTAAATGAACCTGTCCTTTCTTAAATAATAAAGTTTGAGCTTGGGGGAGAGAAAAGTTTATTGAATTTCAAATGCTTCAAATAGCAGTACCTAAATAATAGCTATTTTGATCTCAGTAGTTGGACACAGGTCAGCTGTAACTCTTACTCCAGGTCTCTAGGCGCCAGGTGCTAGTTTTCCCACTGAAGGCCTAAATGTGATATGGAGAATATACCCCATGAGTATGGACATAAATGTAAGAACTTTGATTTTGTAAATATTCATGGGACTATAGTATGCAGTCCCATGGCTTTCTAGACATGAATCCTCGAAACAAATCTGGTGCTACCTGGTGGGCATGCTGAAGTCTGTGAAAAGTGAGCTGTGTAAAGGATAAGAATATGATCTCTTCTGGGAGGATCTTTGTTTAGCCGGCACATTTGCACTTGTCATTCAACCTGTGTCCATCTCGTAGTCACTGCATAGAATATGTGGTATCATGCTTGTTTTTTTTTTCTTTCTTTTTTTTAAAGATTTTATTTATTTATTTGACAGACAAAGATCACAAGTAGGCAGAGAGGCAGGCAGAGAGAGAGGAAGGGAAACAGGCTCATGCTGAGCAGAGAGCCTGATGTGGGGCTCGATCCCAGGACCCTGGGATCATGACCTGAGCCAAAGGCAGAGGCTTTAACCCACTGAGCCACCCAGGCACCCCTGTTTGTTCTTTTCTTGTCTTTTATTTTCTTTTTTTTTCCTACCAGGTTTTCTCCATCTGTGCACAACACATAATTATTCACTTACCTTCTTCTGACAAATACCAGATATCTAAAGTTTCACTTTTGAGTGAATGTAAGCAGGGACTGCCTAAAACATCATGTTTATAAACTTTCTTTTTTTGCACCCAGACCACCTATTATCATGACCAAAGCTATTCTGTGGCTTTCATACTTCACAATTTCAAATAAATCCACTATATGAATGTCAAGAGACTATACACACCCCATGAATTCATGATGGAGTCTGCCAAATAGAAAGAAATTAACTATCACAGGTTTTTACAAGGGTTTGATGGTCTTTGAAAACTTGAAGAAGGAAATCCTGTATCAGGAAAACACTCTTCTGAATACATAAATGTGGATAATGTTTCCTGTCACTGACATTTCTCAGTGTTGCCTTCTAAAGTCCAGAAGCCATGTCTTAAAATAAATAAATAAAAACAAAACAAAACAAAACAAAAACTACTAGTTACATTATTCAAATACACGGCCAGAGGATGTACAAAAGTGGGATATATGAGGCACAGGTGCCTATTTTTGAAGAAGTGGCTGCTGAGACTCGAGCTGTGGCAGAGTATTGGTGGGCATTATGGAGGAAAAGAAAGATCTAGAGAGTCCCTGGAACTTGAGGTGGTCCTTCTGAAGCAGGTGCACATGTATTAGAAATGGTAGGTGGAAAAGAGAAGCTGCTTTCCTGTTTTCTCCCCACAAGTCCATTTATTCTCTGAGCCCAAGAGTTTTGTTTTGTTTTATTTAGTTATTGTGTTTGTTTTGTTTTTTTTGGGGTTTTTAATCTGATACCAAAATAAAACTTTTTATTTTAAATTTCAACTTTATTTTATTTTTTTAGTGTTCCAAGATTCGTTTTTCATGCATCACACCCAGTGCTCCATGCAATACGTGCCCTCCTTAATACCCACCACCAGGCTTACCCATACCCCACCCCCCTCCCCTCCAAAACCCTTAGTTTGTTTCTCAGAGTCCACAGACTCTCATGGTTCATCTTCCCCTCCAATTTCTCCCAACTCCCTTCTCTTCTCCTTCTCCCAATGTCCTCCATGTTATTCCTTATGATCCACAAGTAAGTGAAACCATATAATAATTGACTCTCTCTGCTTGACTTATTTCACTCAGCATAATCTCCTCCAGTCCTGTCCATGTTGATACAAAAGTTGGGTATTCACCCTTTTCGATGGAGGCATAATACTGCATTGTATATATATGGGCCATATCATTTTTATCCATTTGTCTGTTGAAGGGCATCATGGCTTTTTCCACAATTTGGGGACTGTGGCCATTACTGCTATGAACATTGGGGTACAGATGGCCCTTCTTTTCACTACATCTGTATCTTTGGTGTAAATACCCAGTAGTGCAATTGCAGGGTCATAGGGTAGGTCTATTTTTAATTTTTTGAGGAATCTCCACACTGTTTTCCAAAGTGGCTGCACCAACTTACATTCCCACCAACAGTGTAAGAGGGTTCCCCTTTCTCCACATCTTCTCCAACACTTGTTGTTTACTGTTTTGTTAATTTTGGCCATTCTAACTGGTGCAAGGTGATATGTTCTTGCAACCAGCAGGGATTACTGTCTGGAGTTGTAAAGGTCAGTGGCCTTGGCTGGAAAAGAGCCAAGAGGGTACTGTGTTGCTCCCAGAGAGAAGGCACTACCCAAGGGTAGACAACATGGAAACGATAATCTTAAGAATGTCTGGGGAACACAGTGGGGAAATTATCTACTCTTCTGTGAGCATGTACCCTGAAAGGCAGCATGCAGGAAGACACCTGTTACCCAGGCTCAAAGGAGCTGTCCAGTGCCATTTCCTCCTTCATCTTCAGCATAAACAGTTCCACCTGCAGGAAGCAATGCAGTGCTGACACTTGCTGCCTAACTTCCTTACACCAAGCTCCACTCTCCTCTATGTTCTATCAAGACTCTCCTCACCCAAGCTAGACTCAGTCCCAGAGACATGAGGTCTTCCCCAAGGATACCAGCACAAACCCTGCCCATGCCACATCTCCCCACTAGAGAGTTCTACAGGGCCTCAGTTTTGCTGAAAGTAGTTTCAGAGCTAAATTCATAAGCAGATCAGGGCACTCCTAGTGAAAACTCACCATATTCATCTAGGGACCAAATATTGCCCACAGAAGGCAAGGAGAACCTCGGTAGACGAATGGCATTAAGGATATAACAGAAAAAAACATAACAGTAGTGTGCATAGCTCACACCAGAGACACAAATACCATGACCTTTTCTTCATATGACCATTATTTCCAGGAGCAGGAGGCCTAACTGGCTTTTCTAACACAGAGAAGAAGGCAGACACTTGGAAAAAATGTCAAGATGGAGGAATTTATCACAAATGAAAGAACAAGATAAGTCCATGGCCAGAGAACTAAGTAAAACAGATGTAAATAATATGCCGCATGGAGAATTGAAGGCAAACAATCATTAGGATATTCACTGTTCTTGAGAAAAGAAGAAAACCATAAGACCCTTAAAACAGGTAAAAGAGTTTTAAAAAACCAGAGATGAAGAATGCAATTGCCAAGACTAGAAACAGACTTGGTGCAATGAACACCAGGCTGGAGGAAGCAGAGGAATGAATTAGTGATTTAGAGGACAAAATAATAGAAAATAACGAAGCTGAAAAAAAGAAAGAAGAATTACACAACATGAGAATACATTTAGGGAAATCAGTAACTCCATCAAACATAATAAAATTCATATCATAGAAGTCCCAGAAGAAGAAGAGAGAGAAAGGGGGTCAGAAAATTTATTTGAAGAAATAACATCTGAGAAGTTCCCTAATCTGGGGAAGAAAACAGACATCCAGATCCAGGAGGCATGAAGAATGACCATTAAAATCAACAAAAGCCAGCCAACACCAACACAGAAAAATTACATCTTCAAAATATATTGATAAAGAAAAAAAAAAAAAGAACTTAAAATTAGCAAAGCAAAAGAAGTCCTCAAATTACAGGGAAAGACCCATAATGTTAGCTGGAGATTTGTCAACTGAAACTTGGCAAGTCAGAAGAGAGTAGCATAATGTATTCAAAATGCTGAATGAGAAAAATTTCCAACAAAAAATACTCTAGCAAGACTAGCATTCAGAATAGAAGGAGAGATAAAGACTTTCCCTGACAAAAATTAAAGGAGTTTGTGACCACTATACCAGCCCTTCAAGAAGTATTAAAGTGGGGGAGGTACTTGGAAGGCTCAGTCACTTAAGTGTCTGACTCTTGATTTTGGCTCAGGTCATTACTTTGGGGTTGTGAGATCAAACCCCATATTGTATTCCCTGTCCAGTGTGGAGCCTATATAAAATTCTCTCTTACTTGCCCTCATCCCCTCCCCCCATCTCTCCCTCTCAAAAAAAAAAAAAAAAAAAAAGATAGAGAGAGAGAGAGAGAAAAGAAAAGAAAAGAAAAGGAAAAAAGAAAGAAATATTAAAGGAGACTTAAAGGGGACTCTTTGATTGGAAAGGAGAGACCACAAGTGACTAATACAAGAAAGGATCAGAGAAAGTCTCCAGAAACAAAAGCAACAACAACAAAAACCAAGTAAAAAGGTAGGAATAAGTACCTATATATCAATTATTACTTTGGACTAAATGCTCCAGCCAAAACACACAGGATATCAGAAGGCATAAAATACAAGACCCACCTCTGTGTTGTCTATAGGAGACTTATTTTCTTTCTTTCTTTACTTATTTTTATCTTTTAAAAATATTCTTGTATTGTGTTATGCTAGTCAGCATAAAATACATCAGTAGTTTTTGATGCAGTGTTCCAGGACTCATTGTTTATGTTCAACACCCAGGGCTTCATGAAATACATACCCTCCTTAATACCCACAACCAGGCTCACCCATCTGCCACCATCCTCCTCTCTAAAACCCTCAGCTTGTTTCTTAAAGTCCACAGTCTCTCATGATTCATATCCCACTCTGATTTCCTCCAATTCACTTTTCCTTTCCCTCTCCTAATGTCCTCCATGTTATTCCATATGTTCCACAAGTAAGTAAAATCATATGATAATTAACTTTCTCTGCTTGACTTATTTCACTCAGCATAGTCTCCCCAGTCCCATCTGTGTTGGTTCAAAAGTTGGGTATTTGTCCTTTCTGATGGCTGAGTAATATTCTATTGTATATATGGGCCACATCTTCTTTATCCATTCGTCTGTTAAAGGGCATATCAGCTCTTTCTTAAAAGATTTTATTTATTTGATAGAGTGAGCAAGGAAAGAGAGACAGACAGAAAGAGAAAGAGAGAGAAGGAGCAGAGGGAGGGACAGAAAGAGGGAGAAGCAGACTTACTGCTGAGCAGGGAGCCCAACATGGGGCTCTATCCTGGGACTCTGGGATCCTGACCTGAGCTGGAAGCAGACACTTAACCAGATGAGCTGCCCAGTCACCTCAGAGACTCATTTTAGATCTAAAAATACCTGCAGATTGAAAGTGAGGGGACGGAAAAACAAGTATTGCTACTCCAGTTTTCTTTGACAGCCATCATGCAAATGGTTGTCAAAGAAAACTGGAGTAGCAATACTTATATCTGACAAACTAGAGTTTAAAACAAAGACAATAACATGAGACAAAGAAGAGCATATATAATAATAAAAGGGACAAATAAGCAGTTCTCAAAATTGTAACATTTATGCACCCAACATTGGAGCACCCAAATATATAAAATAATTAATAACAAACATAAAAGAACTAATTGCAATAATAGTAGGGAATTTAGCACCCCATTTACATCAACAGACAGATCATCTAAACAGGAAATCAACCAGGATACAGTGACTTTGAATGACACACTCACCAGATGGATTTAACAGATATATTCAAAATCCATCCTAAAACAGTATAACACACATTCTTTTCAAGTGCACATGGAACATTACCAAAATAGATCACAAATTAGGTTACCAATTGGGCCTAAAAAAATACAGAAAGATTGAAATTATACTATGAGCCTATTGTGTCCCCAACACTATGAACCTAGAAGACAACCACAAGAAAATATTTGGAATGACCACAAATACATGAGGTAAATACCATTCTACTAAACAATGAATGGGTCAAATAGGAAATCAAAAGAAGATATATATATAAAAAATACATGGAGACAATTGAAAATGAAAACTCGGTGTTCCCAAGCCTTTGGGATGCAAGAAAATAGACCCTGAAAGGGAAGTATATGGCAATACAGACCTAACTTAAGACACAGGTAAAAGCTCAACTAAACAACCTGATGTTGTACCTATAGAAGCTAGAAAAAGAACAGCAAATGAAGTCTACAGCCAGCAGAAGAAGTAAAATAATAAATATTGGAGCAGAAATAAATGATATAGAAATTAAACAAACAAGCAAACAGCAGAGCATATCAATGAAACCAGGAGCTGGTTCTTTTTTAAAAATTAAAGAAGTGATAAATCCCTAGCCAGAAATATCAAAAAGAAAAGAAAAAGGACCCCAATAAATAAAATTGCAAATGAGAGAGGAAAAATAACAACAGCATAGAAATACAGACAATTATAAGAGAGTATTATGAAAACGTATATGACAAAAATTTGGGCAAACCAGAAGAAATGGATAAATTCCTAGAAACCTATAAACTACAAAAAACTGAAAGAGGAAGAAATAGAAAACTTGAACAGACTGACAACCAGCAAAGAAATTGAATCAGTAATCAAAAATACTTCCAAGAAACAAAAGTCCAGGGCCAGACAACTTCACAGGCAAATTCTACCAAACATTTTTTTAAAAGATTATTTACTTATTTATTTGACAGATGGAGATCACAAGTAGGCAGAGAGGCAGTCAGTCCCCGCTGAGCAGAGAGCCAGATTCTAGGACCGTGGGATCATGAACTGAGCCAAAGGCAGAGGCTTTAACCCACTGAGCCACCCAGGTGCCCCTTTACCGAACATTTAAAGAAGAGTCAATACTTTTTCCTCTGAGACTATTAGAAATCATTAAAAAAGGAAGTTAAACTTCCAAATTCATTCTATGAGGCCAGCATTATTCTGGTACCAAAACCAGATAAATACTCCAATATGCCAATACCCCAGGTGAACATGAATACAAAATTCTCAATAAAATACTAGCAAACCCAATCCAAGAAAAAAAAAATTAAAAAAAGATAATTCCCCACAATCAAGTATCATTTACTTCTGTGTTGCAAGGGTGGTTCAACATTTGAAAACAATCAGCATGACACACCACATTAATAAAAGAAAGGATTTTGATGAAGTCCCAAAAGTTCATTTTCGCTTTTGTTTCCTTTGCCTTTGGAGACATATCTTGAAAGAAGTTGCTGTGGCTGATATCGAAGAGGTTACTGCCTATATTCTCCCCTAGGATTCTGATGGATTCCTGTCTCACGTTGAGGTCTTTTATCCATTTTGAGTTTATCTTTGTGTACGGTGTAAGAGAATGGTCAAGTGTCATTCTTCTACATATAGTTGTCCAGTTTCCCCAGCACCATTTATTGAAGAGACTGTCTTTTTTCCACTGTATATTTTTTCCTGTTTTGTCGAAGATTATTTGACCATAAAGTTGAGGGTCCATATCTGGGCTCTCTACTCTGTTCCACTGGTCTATGTGTCTCTTTTTGGGCCAGTACCATGCTGTCTTGGTGATCACAGCTTTGTAGTAAAGCTTGAAATCAGGTAACATGATGCCCCCAGTTGTATTTTTGTTTTTCAACATTTCTTTAGCAATTCGGGGTCTCTTCTGATTCCATACAAATTTTAGGATTATTTGCTCCAGCTCTTTGAAAAATACCGGTGGAATTTTGATTAGAATGGCATTAAAAGTATAGATTGTGGAGACAAGATGGTGGGGAAGTAGGAGGAGGCGCCCTTTCAACCTGTACCCTAAAGTGAGCTCAGGCCTTCAGCTCAGGCCACGATCCCAGGAACCTGGGATCAAAAACCTGTTCAGGTTCCCTGCTCAGCCTCTCCCTCTGCTCCTCCCCCTCACTCATGCTCTCTCTCTATCTCAAATAAATGGGTAAAATCTTTTTTAAAAAATTAAAAAATAGAACTACCCTAAAATCTATCAATTACATTACCACGTATTTACCTAAAATATACAAAAGTGTTAATTCAAAGATAGACATGCACCCTGATGCTTATAGTAGTATTATCTACAACAGCCATATTATGGAAGCATCCCAAGTGTCCATTGACTGATGAATGGATAAAAAATGATGTGGTATAAATACACAATGGAATATTATTCAGCGATAAAGAATAATGAAAATTGGACAGCTATATGTAGAAGAATGAAACTCGACCATTCTCTTACACTGTACACAAAGAAAAACTCGAAATGGATAAAAACCTCAACATGAGACAGGCATCCATCAGAATCCAGGAGGAGAACATAGGCAGTAACCTCTTCGATATCAACCACAGCAACTTATTTCAAGATATGTCTCCAAAGGCAAAGGAAACAAAAGCGAAAATGAATTTTTGGGACTTCATCAAGATCAAAAACTGCTCCACAGCAAAGGGAACAGTCAACAAAACAAAGAGGCAACCCACGGAATGAGAGAAGATATTTGCAAATAACAGTACAGACAAAAGGTTGATATCCAGGATCTATAAAGAACTCCTCAAACTCAACACACACAAAACAGACAATCCTATAAAAAATGGGCAGAAGATATGAACAGACACTACTCCAATGAAGACATACAAATGGCTATGAGACACATGAAAAAATGTTCATCATCACTAGCCATCAGGGAGATTCAAATTAAAACCACATTGAGATACCACCTTACACCAGTTAGAATGGCCAAAATTAGCACGGCAGGAAACCACATGTGTTGGAGGGGATGTGGAGAAAGGGGAACCCTCTTACACTGTTGGTGGGAATGCAAGTTGGTGCAGCCACTTTGGAGAACAGTGTGGAGATTCCTCAAGAAATTAAAAATAGAGCTTCCCTATGCCCCTGCAATTGCACTACTGGGTATTTACCCCAAAGATACAGATGTAGTGAAAAGAAGGGCCATCTGTACTCCAATGTTTATAGCAGCAAAGGCCACGGTCACCAAACTGTGGAAAGAACCAAGATGCCCTTCAACAGACGAATGGATAAGGAAGGTGTGGTCCATATACACTATGGAGTATTATGCCTCCATCAGAAAGAATGAATACCCAACTTTTGTAGCATCATGGACAGGAAGGGAAGAGATTATGCTGAGTGAAATAAGTCAAGCAGAGAGAGTCAATTATCATATGGTTTCACTTATTTGTGGAGCATAACAAATAACATGAAGGACAAGGGGAGTTAGAGAGGAGAAGGGA
Organism: Enhydra lutris kenyoni; assembly: GCF_002288905.1. Lineage (NCBI taxonomy): Eukaryota > Metazoa > Chordata > Mammalia > Carnivora > Mustelidae > Enhydra > Enhydra lutris. Next base: position 659,179 of record NW_019154113.1, on the reverse strand, counting down.
GTTGAGGGAAATTGGAAGGGGAGGTGAACCACGAGAGACTATGGACTCTGAAAAACAATCTGAGGGTTTTGAAGGGGCGTGGGGTGGGAGGTTGGGGGAACCAGGTGGTGGATATTAGAGAGGGCACAGATTGCATGGAGCACTGGGTGTGGTGCAAAAACAATGAATACTGTTATGCTGAAAAGAAATAAAAAAATTTTAAAAAGGTGTGGTATAAATACACAATGGAATATTATTCAGCCATAAAGAATAATAAAATCCCGCTATTTGCAATGAAACAGATGGACCTAGAGAATATTATGCTAAGTATCAGAGAAAGACAAATACCATGTGATTTCACTCACATATGGAATATAAGAAGGAAAACAGATGAACATTGGGGGGAAAGAGAGGCAAACCATAAAACAGACCCTTAAGTATAGAAAACAAACTGAGGGTTGCTGGAGGGGTGATAAGCAGGGGGAGGGGTTAAATGGGTGATGGGTATTAAGGAGGGCACTTCTATGAGCACTGGCTGTTGTATGTAAGTCATGAATCACTAAATTCTACACAAGAAACTAATATTTCATGTATGTTAACTAATTGGAATTTAAATAAAAACTTTAAAAATTCACATTAAAAATTATGCACATTAAAAAAATTCACATTAAATTGTCTTCACAAATTAAAAAAAAACTGGCAAAAACATAAGGATTCTTTTTTGCACAATCAGTTCTGTTCCACATATCTGCACATCTATCTTTATCACAGTACCACAATTTATTATTCTTGTAGATTTTTATGTGGGTTTTCAAAGTAGGAAAGTTGTGAGTTGGTACTTATTTTGTTCTTTTTCAGGAATGTTTTGTCTATTTTGGATTCCTTATATTTTCATATGGTTTTAACTTTTTTTAATTTAAATTCAACTTGCCAACATATAGTACATCATTAGTTTCAGATGTAGTGTTCAACAATCCATCAGTAGCATGTAATACCCAATGCTCGTCACATCATGTGCCCTTCTGAATGCCCATCACTCAATTACCTCATCCTTAACCCACCTCCCCTCCAGCAAACCTCAGTTTGTTTCCTATAGACATTGCTGCTATAAACATTGAGGTGTACGTACCTCTTCAGATCACTACATTTGTACTTTGGGGTAAATTCCCAGTAGTGCAATTGCTGAATAGCTCTATTTTCAACGTTTTAGGAACCCACATTCTGTTTTTCAGAGTGGCAACACTAGCTTGCATTCCCACCAACAGTGTAGGAGGGTTCCCCTTTCTCCATATCCTCACCAACATCTGTCATTTCTTCACTTCTTATTTTAGCCATTCTGACTGGTGTGAGGTGGTAACTCACTGAGGTTTTGATTCTTATTTCTCTGATGCATAGTGATGTGGAGCACTTCTTCATGTGTCTGCTGGACATTTGGATGTCTTCTTTGCAGAAATGTCCATTCATGTCTTCTCCCCATTTCTTGATTGGATTATTTGATCTTTGGGTGTTGACTTTGGTGAGTTCTTTATAGATTTTGGATACTATCCCTTTATCTGATACACCATTTGCAAATTTTGTCAGTTGTTTCTTTGATTTTGTTGACTGTTTCCTTTGCGGTATAAAAGCTTTTTATCTTGATGAAGTATCTAAAGTTCATTTTTGTCCTTCTCTTGCTCATGGAGATGTTTCTAGGAAGAAGTTGCTGCAGCTGAGTTCGAAGAGGTTGCTGTGTTCACCTCAAGGATTTTTTTATGGATTCCTGTATCAGATTTAGGTCTTTCATCCATTTTGGTTCTATTTTGGTGTGGTGTAAGGAAATGGTCCAGTTTCATTTTTCTGCATGTGGGCTGTCCAATTTTCCAACACCATTTGATGAAAAGACTGTCTTTTTGCCATTGGATATTATTTCCTTCTTTGTCGAAGATTAGTTGACCATAGAATTGAGGGTCCATATCTGGGCTCTCTATTCTGTTCTATTGATCTCTGTGTCTGTTTTTGAGTCAGTACCATACTGTCTAGGTGATTAATAGAGCATGAGGTCTGGAATTGTGATGCCAACAGCTTTGGTTTTCTTTTCCAGCATTCCTCTGGCTATTCAGGGCCTTTCTGGTTCCATACAAATTTTAGGATTATTTGTTTCATTTCTATGAAAAAGTTGATGGTATTTGGATAGGGATTGCATTAAATGTGTAGATTGCTCTAGGTAGCATAGACATTTTCACAATATTGTTCTTCCAATCCATGAGCATGGAACATTTTTTTCCTCTTTGTGCCTTCCTCAATTTCTTTCATGAGTATTCTGTAGTTTTCTGAGTACAGACTCTTTTCCTCTTTGGTTAGATTTATTCCTAGGTATCTTATGGTTTTGGGTGTAATTGTAAATGGGATCAACTCCTTAATTCTCTTTCTTCTGTCTTATTGTTGGTGATATTCTACTGAATTCCTGTATGAGTTCTAGCAGTTTTGGGGTGGAAACTTTTGGGTTTTCCACATAAATTATCATATCATCTGCAAAGAGTGAGAGTTTGACTTCTTTGCCGATTTGGATGCCTTTTATTTCTTTTTGTTGTCTGATTGCTGAGGGTAGGACTTCTAGTACTATGCCGAATAGCAGTGGTGATAGTGGACATCCCTGCTGTGTTCCTGACCTTAGAGGCAAAGCTCTCAGTTTTCCTCATTGAGAATGATATTTGCTGTGGGCTTTTCATAGATGGCTTTTATGATATTGAGGTATGTACCCTTTAATCCCTACACTATGAAGAGATTTAATCAAGGAATGATGAGGTACTTTGTCAAATGCATTTTCTGCATCTATTGAGAGTATCACATGATACTTGTTCTTTCTTTTATTAATGTATTGTATCACATTGATTGATTTGTGGATGTTGAACCAACCTTAGAGCCCAAGAATAAATCCCACTTGGTTGTGGTAAATGATCCTTTTAATCCTTTTGGCTAGTATGTTATTGAGAATTTTTGCATCTATGTTCATCAGGGATATTGGTTTGTAAATCTCCTTTGTGATGGAGTCTTTGTCTGGTATTGGGATCAATGTAATTCTGGCCTTATAAAATGAGTTTGGGAATTTTCTTTCCATTTCAATTTTTTGGAACAGTTTCAGGAGAATAGGTATTATTCTTTAAATATTTGGTAGAATTCCCCTGGGAAACCATCTGGCCCTGGACTCTTGTTTGTTGGGTGATTTTTGATTACTGCTTCAATTTCCTTACTGGTTATGGGTATGTTCAGGTTTTCTCTTTCTTCCTGGTTCAGTTTTGGTAGTTTATACATCTCTAGTAATGCATCCATTTCTTCCAGATAGTCTGGGTTGTTGGCATATAGTTGTTCAAAATATGTTTTTATAATTGTTTATATTTCTTCAGTGTTGGTTGTGATATCTCCTCTTTTATTCATGATTTCATTAATTTGAGTCCTTTCTCTCTCTCTCTCTCTCTCTCTCTCTCTCTTTTTTTGATAAGTCTGGCTAGTTTAGCAATCTTATTGATTCTTTCAAAGAACCAGCTCCTAGTTTTGTGAATCAGTTCTACTGTTCTTTTGGTTTTATTTCATTGATTTCTGCTCTGATCTTTATTATTTCTCTTCTCCTGCTGGATTTAGGCTTTATTTGCTATTCTTTGTCCAGCTCCTTTAGGTGTAGGGTTAGGTTGTGTTTTTGAGACCTTTCTTGTTTCTTAGAGAAAGGCTTGTATTGCTATATACTTTCCTCTTAGGACCACCTTTGCAGCATCCCAAAAAGATTTTGGGCAGTGTGTTTTCATTTTCATTTGTTTCCATAATTTTTTTTTTAAATTCTTCTTTAATTTCCTGGTCGGCCCATTCATTCTTTAGTAGGATGTTCTTTAGCCTCCATGTATTTGAGTTTTTTCCAACTTCCCTCTTCTGATTGAGTCTGTGTTTCAAGACACTGTGGTCTGAAAATATGCAGGAAATGATCCCAATCTTTTGGTAATGTTTGAGACCTGATTTGTGATCCAGGAAATGATCTATTCTGGATAATGTTCCATGTGCATTAGAGAAGCATTTGTATTCTGTTGCTTTGGGATGGAATGTTCTGAAATATATCTGTGAAGTCCGTCTGGTTCAGTATGTCATTTAAAGACTTTATTTCCTTGTTGATCTTTTGCTTAGATGATCTATCCATTCCAGTGAGAGAGGTGTTGAAGCTCCATACTGTTATTGTATTATTGTTGATGTGTTTCTTTGACTTTGACTTTGTTATTAATTGGCTTATATAATTGGCTGCTCCCATGTTATGGGCATAAATAATTACAATTGTTAGAACTTTTTATTGCACAGGCCCTTTAAATATGATACAGTATTCTTCCTCATCTCTTATTATAGTCTTTGGTTTAAAGTCTAATTTGTTTGAAATAAGGATTGCCACCCCAGCCTTCTTTTGAGGTCCATTAGCATGGTAAATGGTTTTCCACACCCTCACTTTAAATCTGGAGGTCTTTGGGTGTAAAATGAGTCTCTTTTGGACAGCATATTGATGGGTCTTAATTTTCTTATCCAATCTGATAACCTGTGTCTTTTGATTGGGGCATTTAGCCCATTTACATTCAGTGTAATTATTGAAAATATGAATTTAGTGTCATTGTACTGCCTGTAGGGTGACTGTCACTGTATATTGTCTCTGTTCCTTTCTGGTCTATGTTACTTTTAGGCTCTCTCTTTGCTTAGAGGACCCCTTTCAATATTTCCTATAGGGCTCATTTGGTGTTCACAAGTTCTTTTAGCTTTTGTTTGTTCTGGAAGCTTTTTATCTCTCCTTTTATTTTCAATGACAACCTAGCTGGGTAGAGTATTCTTGGCTGCATATTTTTCTCATTTAATGCCCTGAAAATATCATGCCAGTCCTTTCTGGCCTTCCAGGTCTCTGTAGATAGGTCTGCTTGCAATCTAAGGTTTCTACCATTATATGTTACAGACCTCTTGTCCCAAGCCACTTTTAGGATTTCCTCTTTGTCTCTGAGATTTGTAAACTTTACTATTAGATGTTGTGGTGTTGACCTATTTTTATTGATTTTGAGTGCGGTTGTCTATGCCTCCTGGATTTGGATGATTGTTCCCTTTATGGCTGTAGAATGAAAATTTAAAAAAAAAAGATTTTAAACATGGAATTAATAATATGTTAATTGGAAAAGGAAAGAAGAAAATTAAAAAAACAAAAATAATAAAGAAAAGTCAAAAAGAGTTAACTTTGAGAGACTAAAGAACCATGGGAGAAAAACCATAAATTCTATGTGTTGTTTTCCCCTTGTGCTGGCATTTTGCAGTTCTCATTGATTGGTAAACTTGATCTTGGCTGGGTGTTCTTGTTGTTCTTCTGAGGGAGGGGACCTGTTGCAGTGATTCTCAAATGTCTTTGCGCAGAGGCAGAATTGCACCACCCTTGCCAGGGGCCAGGCTAAGCAATCTGCCTTAGTTTGCTCTCTGTAGCTTTTGTTTCCTGAAAGCTTTCCATTCAGCTTTGGTGGACAAGAATTAAAATGGTGGCCTTCCAATCTCTGACACCATCGGAGCTGAGAACTCAGGGCCCCACTCCTCAGTGAGCCCTCATAGAAAAACATTTAATCACTCCCGTGTCCCTAGTCTCTGGCCACACTCCGTGCTCACCCAGCCTGTGACCGAGCATTTTTCTATCTCTGGCACATGACCCCATTTGGTTTCCAAACCCAGCAGATTCCTGTGGTGTGTTCCCACACCACTCCTCCCAGGGGAAGCAGAGAGTCTCCCCATATCTACTGCTATTGGGTCCCCTGCTGGAAGAGTAGTGGCCTGACGGTGCACAGATCATGGTTTATGCAACACTGAGCTGCAAGCCCAATCCTTGGCTCTGTCTTTGCACCTGGATTCCCTGCTCTGGTACTTGGGAGCTCTGCCACTCTCAGGAAGCCCCTGTCTTTCTGTGATCCTGAAGGTCCTGAGACCACACTGTCCCAGCAAGGGTTTCATCCTCCGCTTAGTCACTGGGGCAACATCCCTTAGTGGTGCAGACTTCTAAAAGTTCTGATTTTGTGTTCTGCTGCTCTATCACTTGTCAGTAGCTGGATGATGGAGACTCCCTCTGGCCATGGTCTACCTTTCCAAATATTGCCTCAGATTCACTTCTCTGTACATCCTACCTTCCAGAAAGTGGTGGCTTTTGTGTTTGTAGAACTGCTGCTATTCTTGTCTTTGATCTCCTGTTGAGTTTGTAGGTGTTCAGAATGGTTTGATAACTATCTAGCTGAATTACTGGGACCAGAAGAAATTTAGATCTCCTGCTCCTCTGCCATCTTGCCCCTCCCCCTGTCTCCTGTACTATTATTGTCATACAAATTGTGTCATTATTCATTACACCCTGCTTTATTTATTTATTTAGAATGACAGAGAGGACATGCCAATTGGGGGGGGGGGTGGTGGCAGAGGAGAAGAAAGAGAATCTTAAGTAGGTTTCTGCCTGAGTATGGCACCTGACACTATGACCCAATCTCACAACCCTGATATCATGACCTCAGCCAAAATTGAGTTGGACACTTAACTAACTGAGCCACCCAGGAGCCCATACAATTTGCATTTTAAAACAATGAGTTTTATTGATATTTTTAGTTGATGACATATACTTGTCATATTTTAATTATTTCCCCATGTTTTCCTTCAAGTCTGAAATAAGTATAGCAGCTAATTTTATACATTTGTCTACTAAGTCTAACATCTAGGATTGCTCTGGGAGAGACAGTCTTTATTTTCTGCTTTTTGTTTTGTGCATGGTACATACTTCCCTTTTTCTTCATTTGTATTATTTTTTTGTTGTTATGAAAAACTAAGTAACATATGACAACACTGGAAATTATAACCCTTCTCATTGTTATTGTTGTTAATATGTGTTGTCCCTACTGTTTATTTAGTGACCTTCCTGAATGGAAAGTCTTTTTTTTAAAGATTTCATTTATTTATTTTACAGAGAAGGAGAGCACGAGCAGGGGGAGGAACAAGGGGAGAGGGAGAGGCAGACTCCCTGCTGTGTAGGGAACCCAACATAAGACTTGATCGCAGAACATTGGGATCATGACCAAAGGTGAAGGCAGACACCTAACTGAATGAGCCCCCACACCAGGTGCCCCTGAACTGGTTCTATAGAGTGTGTGTTATTTGTCATCTGTGGCTGTGCAATCTCTGTTGTTTAACTAAGTGTCTATCTAATGATTGGACAGAGACTCATTAAATGACTTGACCAATAAATTTTCCAGCTTTTTCTAATGGGCTTTGTGCAGGTTTTGGGACACACCTTCATCCCCTGAGTTTTTACCCTTTCACTTTCTGTTTGTGCAGAGCTTCAAGGTTAGTCACAAGTGATATATTAAGGCTTTTTCAAGTCTTTTCTGAGTATACATATTGCCCTGTACATGCACGTGTCCTTTTGGATCACTAAGAATTTGATGAACCTTTCCAAATCATCCTATTTCATTTCCCAGATTTTATTTTTAAGTTTTGGTTAGCCCTTAGTTGCCCCAAATGGTATTGCCAACTCAGGCACGGGCAATATTAAACTAACATTGTTTTTTTGTTTCTTATATTAAAAAAACAAAAACAAAACAAACAAACAACAACAAAAAAAAACCCCACAAGTCTCTTTGGTTAGGTTTATTCCTAGGTATCTTATAGTTCTGGGTGCAGTTGTAAATGGGATTGACTCCTTAATTTCTCTTTCTTCTGTCTTGTTGTTGGTGTAGAGAAATGCAACTGATTTCTATGCATTGATTTTATATCCTGACACTTTACTGAATTCCTGTACAAGTTCTAGCAGTTTTGGAGTGGAGTCTTTTGGGTTTTCCACATATAGTATCATATCACCTGCAAAGAGTGATAGTTTGACTTCTTCTTTGCCAATTTGGATGCCTTTAATTTCCTTTTGTTGTGTGATTGCTGAGGCTAGGACTTCTAGTACTATGTTGAATAGCAGTGGTGGTAACGGACATTCCTTCCGTGTTCCTGACCTTAGCGGAAAAGCTTTCAGTTTTTCTCCATTGAGAATGATATTTGCGGTGGGTTTTTCATAGATGGCTTTGATAATATTGAGGTATGTGCCCTCTATCCCTACACTTTGAAGAGTTTTCATCAGGAAGGGACGCTGTACTTTGTCAAATGCTTTTTCAGCATCTATGGAGAGTATCATATGGTTCTTGTTCTTTCTTTTATTAATGTGTTGTATCACATTGATTGATTTGCGGATGTTGAACCAACCTTGCAGCCCTGGAATAAATCCCATTTGGTTGTGGTGAATAATCCTTTTAATGTATTGTTGAATCCTATTGGCTAGTATTTTGGTGAGAATTTTTGCATCTGTGTTCATCATGGATATTGGTCTGTAGTTCTCTTTTTTGATGGGATCCTTGTCTGGTTTTGGGATCAAGGTGATGCTGGCCTCATAAAATGAGTTTGGAAGTTTTCCTTCCATTTCTATTTTTTGGAACAGTTTCAGGAGAATAGGAATTATTTCTTCTTTAAATGTTTGGTAGAATTCCCCCGGGAAGCCGTCTGGCCCTGGGATTTTGTTTGTTTGGAGATTTTTGATGACTGTTTCAATCTCCTTACTGGTTATGGATCTGTTCAGGCTTTCTATTTCTTCCTGGTTCAGTTGTGGTAGTTTATATGTCTCTAGGAATGCATCTATTTCTTCCAGATTGTCAAATTTGTTGGCATAGAGTTGCTCAAACTCAACACCCAAAGAACAAATAATCCAATCAAGAAATGGGCAGAGGACATGAACAGACATTTCTGCAAAGAAGACATCCAGATGGCCAACAGACACATGAAAAAGTGCTCCACATCACTCGGCATCAGGGAAATACAAATCAAAACCACAATGAGATATCACCTCACACCAGTCAGAATGGCTAAAATTAACAAGTCAGGAAATGACAGATGCTGGTGAGGATGCGGAGAAAGGGGAACGCTCCTACACTGTTGGTGGGAATGCAAGCTGGTGCAACCACTCTGGAAAACAGCATGGAGGTTCCTCAAAATGTTGAAAATAGAACTACCCTATGACCCAGCAATTGCACTGCTGGGTATTTACCCTAAAGATACAAACGTAGTGATCCGAAGGGGCACGTGCACCCGAATGTTTATAGCAGCCATGTCTACAATAGCCAAACTATGGAAAGAACCTAGATGTCCATCAACAGACGAATGGATAAAGAAGATGTGGTATATATACACAATGGAATACTATGCAGCCATCAAAAGAAATGAAATCTTGCCATTTGCGACGACGTGGATGGAACTAGAGGGTTCATGCTTAGCGAAATAAGTCAGTTGGAGAAAGACAACTATCATATGATCTCCCTGATATGAGGGAGAGGAGATGCAACATGGGGGGTTAAGGGGGTAGGAGAAGAGTAAATGAAACAAGATGGGATTGGGAGGGAGACAAACCATAAGTGACTCTTAATCTCACAAAACAAACTGAGAGTTGATGGGGGGAGAGGTGTTGGGGGGGTGGGGTTATGGACATTGGGGAGGGTATGTGCTATGGTGAGTGCTGTGAAGTGTGTAAACCTGGCGATTCACAGACCTGTACCCCTGGGGATAAAAATATATTATATGTTTATAAAAAATAAAATTAAAAAAAATTTTAAAAACCCCACAAAACCCTAGCAATAGATTATTCTCTCTAGCTTTTGTTCACATCAAATAAAGTTAATCTCTGTGGATGGGTATTTTCCAGGAACCTGTCTGATAATATAGTGACAGTTACCTAGGAATGCAGTTTTGGGTAAAGTTTAAAACTCATTCTTACCCTCCAGTGGCTGCCAGAATGCTGATTTTCACAGCTACATTTGTTGCAGAGCTGCTCAATTTCAAGGCTACTGTGCAGTTTAGGAGAGGGAAATGGGAATAGGGCATGTTAGAATGACACAAATTTATTGTTCTTACTGAGATTAATTCATTTTTTAAATAAATCCTTCTTCCATTATTACAAGTCCTTGGTTAATTTCCAAAATTCTGAAAAGATTTATTTTGATAAATTCTCATTGCTATTATGAAGGAACAGATTTTCAAATGTTCTCAGTCTATAATCCAGAATGCTTCTTTTCTACTTAATTTTGAATGGGTTATTTAGTGGTATATGGAATTCTACATTATTTTTCTTTAACACTTTAAAGATTTTACTTCATTCATTTCTTGCTTGAATTGTTTGTAAATGAAGTCCACTGTAATTTTTATCTTTATTCTTCTATAGGTAAAATTTTATATTCTATGCATCCATTAACATGATCTGGTTTTATCTAGCTTGATGTAATGTGCATAAATGTTTTTTTTCCTTTTATTTGCTATTTATATTGCTTATTGTTCTCTCCTTTTTTCTGAATTTTGGTTTGGTATTTGTGCTGCTGTGTAGATCTTAGCTTCTGTGCACAAGAGCTCCAGTTTCTCCCAAAACCTCATCAATACTTGTTATTTTCTGTAATAAGTGAATATCTCATTGTGGTTTTGACTTATATTCCCGTGATAGTAATATTGAACTTTTTTTTTGTGCTTATTAACCATTTGTGTAGTTTCTTTAAAGAAGAAATGTCTATCAACTTTGTGCCCATTTCTTAATGTTTTGGGATTTTCTTTAGTACCATAACTTGTAAAGAGTTGTTCACATAACTCTGATTGCATTATTAAAAATCTTATCGATTATTACTTAATCATCTATTTTTGTAAATGTGGAATTAAAAGCAAATTGGATATGGCAATGGATAATTCAAAAGTTTAGCAGAATGAACATACTCTATTAAGCCTGAAATATGTAAGCAACAGAATTCAGACCATTTGGTCTATTCAAAGGTATATTTGTGGTGACCTCTATAGGATGAAACTCCATCCATCAGAAACATGCTAGGATGGGACTCAGGGGTAGATGCTAGTCACCAGGCCACATACTTCATAGGATGTTTAAAATTGTACTTCTTAGGAAAATGTGGTCTTCAGTCTACTAACTTTGTGTATTTCCTTTCTAAGGGCAAAAGTGACAACAGTTATGATGGGCTGCGACCCTGGAAAGATTTTGTAAAGCCTGAATGCCTGCAAGATATGCATACCCTCAATATTTTCATGGTACAGAAGCAGACTTCCTGGCTTTCCTGCTATCCCTCCAACAAAACTCTTCCTTCTTCCTAGATATTTTTTGCCTTATTGCCTTGAGAAAGAACAGAACATTGCCTGACATAAAACCATGAGCTCCTTCTTCCTCTTCCTTTTTTTCACATTTTCCTTTTGGCTTAAGGGGGCTAAGATTCCCTGTGTAAGTGAAAATGGTATGAGGATATGCACTCTGATAATAAATGGCCTCACCTATGCCCTGATATAAAGCTGCATATTGGGCAAGCAGCAAAGTCTGCAGATGACATCATGAAAAAACACATAAAGAGCTGTTCTGGCCATAGAAGGTCGAGCTGTATCCTTACAGCCTTTCTGTCCATGATAAACAGCTGTTTGCTAGAGGCCTTTTTTATGATTAGGGTGGAAACAGGCTGCTGAAGACATGCTCCATGATTTATCATAATACAGGGTAGAACTTTAAACATGTGGATAGTATTCAAATAAATAGGTGACTCTGATGAAACAGCTTTTTATACATATTTTGGTTACTAAGAATAAAACTGGTAATAGTCACTATTAGGTAGAAGATAGCATGTGAGAGACGAGAGGAAGAGAAGTTAGCTTCTGTCTGGACTGAAAAAGGTCTGCAGGTATTTCTGAGAAAACCAAGTAGTTCTCTTCCTGTTTGCAGAAATTGGGGTACAGTGGGAGGAGAGCTGTGATCTCTCCCTGCCCCTCCAGCCATATTAACCCTGGCTCCTTTTTTTCCCTTTCCTTTTCTCTTTATAAAAGCTTTATTGAGATATAATTCACATACTGTACAAGGTACCTGCCTAGAGTATACAATTCTGCAACTTTAAGTATATTCACAGAGTTGTGAAACCATTACCACAATCAATTTAGAATAGAATTTAAAATAAACAGAATATTTACAACAATCACCAAAAAACCACATAATTTTTGGCTTTTACCTCTGTGTCCCTCATCCTCCTCAGTCTTGAGCAATCTAGTTTCTGTCTCTATGGATTTAGTATTCTGGAAATTTCATATAGATATAATCATAAAATATATGAACTTTTATGACTAGCTTCTTCCACTTATCAAAATACCTTGCCACACTGTTTTCCTAGTGGTCACACCATTTATCGCCCTCACCAACAGTGCACAAGAGCTTCAGTTTCTCCCAAAACCTCATCAATACTTGTTATTTTCTGTAATAAGTGAGAGGTAGTATCTCATTGTGGTTTTGACTTGCGTTCCCCTGATAGTAATAGTAAACACTTTTTTTGTGCTTATTAACCATTTGTGTAGTTTCTTCAAAGAAATGTCTATCAAATTTTTGGCCATTTTTTAATGTTTTGGGATTTTCTTCAGTACCAGAATTTGTAAAGAGTTGTTCACACAACTCTTACTGCAGTAAATTATTCAAAAAACTTCAAAGAAGTGTTTCTGCTCCTAAACCTCCCACCTGTAACTATGGGCCACCTCAGATGGAATGGGCAGGAGCCCATATTGTAGATATAGTGGAAGGAGAAGTTCCTAGAAACACATGAATCAATGTGGGTGATCATTTACAGTTGCAATATCAAGTGAATGATTAAAGACCTGTGGAAGTGAGAAGATACAAGGAAATATGAATAAAAAATATAACAAGATATACAAAGCTTAGTAATCAAAATAATATGGTACTGGCACCAAAATAGACACATAGCTCAAGAGAACATAATAAAGAGCTCAAAAAGGTGTGGGAATATAAATTGGTACAGTTAGTATAGAAAACAGTATGGCAGGTCCTCAAAAAAATTAAAAATAGAACTACCATAGGGACATCTGTGTGGCTCAGGTGGTTAAGTGTCTGCTTTCAGCTCAGACCATGATCCCAGGGTCCTGGGATCACGTCCTGTATCAGCCTTCCTGCTCAGTCAGGACCCTGCTTCTCTCTCTGCCTGCTTCTCCTGGTTTCTCTCTCTCCCTCTCTCTCTCTCTCTCTGACAAATAAAAAAATAAAATCTTTAAAAAAATTACCATACAGTCCAGTAATTCCACTATTGAGTATTTAATCCAAAGAAAATGAAAACACTAATTTGAAAAGACATATGTACCACCATGTTTATTGCAGCATTATTAAAATTACCTAGATATGGAAGGAACCCAGGTGCCCATCCATAGATGAACCAGTAAAGAATAAGTGGTATATTTATACAATGGAATATTATTCAGCCATAAAAAATAACAAGATCTTGACATTAGTAACAACTGGATGAGCCTAGAGGGTATAATGCTAAGTAAAATAAGTCCATCAGAGAAAGCAAAAACCATATGGCTCCATCCATATGTAGAACTTAAGGTATAAAATATACAAAGAGAAAAGGAGATAAACAAACAAACAAAAACCAGACTTAAATATGGAGAACAAACTGGGGCTTGCCAGAAGAAAGGATGGGTGAAATAAGTGTAGGGGATTCAGAGTACACTGATCATGATGAGGACTGAGCAACACATAGAATTGTTGAATCATTATATTGTAGACCTGAAACTAATATAACACTGTATGTTAATTATACTCAAATAACAAGTACAGCAGTTCTGATTGCCAAAACCTGAGCTTTGCTATCTGACAGACACTTTCTTCTTTAAAAGACATTTGGAAGCTAAGATGTGCATCAAGTCTATTTTAGCTTGAATACTCCAAGCCAGAATATTTTAGTTATGTGCTTGGTAAGGAAATCTATCCACGTTCATATTAGTGTAGGTCTCAGTCCCACATCAAATTAAAACTGGCAGTGGGAAAATCAAGACTATTACACAGACATTTTGAAAGCCCTTTGCAAATCCTGATGGATGTTCACTGAGATTGAAGGTCTCTTTCCAGGGTCTATCTCTAAGGGTTTCTTAGTCTATTTTAACTTAAATGAGAAAAGGGTCTCATATTCTGTTATTAAGTCTCATAGTCTATTATTAGAGAAGTAGAGTAAATTGGAAGGCGGAATTTTTTTTATAATGATACAAATTCCTTTTTTTTAAAGATTTTATTTATTTGACAGACAGAGATCACAAGTAGGCAGAGAGGCAGGCAGAGATAGAGGAGGAAGCAGGCTCCCTGTGGAGCAGAGAGCCCGATGTGGGGCTCGATTCCAGGACGCTGGGATCATGACCTGAGCTGAAGGCAGAGGCTTTAACCCACTGAGCCACCCAGGTGCCCCAAGAAGCCTGAATTTTTAAGAAGAGAATTAAAAGTCTAGTGGGTATAAGCATACTAAAAACCATTTTTAAAAAGTTGCATTTTAGGAAGATCTACTGTGACCTGAAAAAATGAGCAAGTCTCTTCTTTAATTTAAAATCAATTTAATTGGGGCACCTGGGTGGCTCAGTGGGTTAAAGCCTCTGCCTTCGGCTCAGGTCATGATCCCAGCGTCCTGGGATAGAGCCCTGAGTCGGGCTTTCTGCATGGTGGGAAGCCTGCTTCCCTTCCTCTCTCTCTGCCTTCCTCTCTGCCTGCTTTTGATCTCTGTCTGTCAAAATGAATAAGTAAAATCTTTTAAAAAATCAATTTAATTAACATACACTGTATTGTTAGTATCAGAGGTAGAATTTAGTGATCCATCAGCTTCATACAACACACAGTCCTCATTATTTCAAGTTCTCTCCTTATTGCCCATCATTCCATTACCCTATCCCTTCACCCACCTCCCCTCTAGCAACCTTCAGCTTGTTTCCTATTTTAATAGTCTCTTATGGTTTGCCTCACTCTCTGTTTTCATCTTATTTTATTTTTCCATCCCTTCCCCTATGTTCATCTGTTTTGTTTCTTAAATTCCTTGTACAAGTAAAATCATATGGCATTTTTCTTTCTCTGACTGACTTATTTTACTCAGCATAATACCCTCTAGTTCCGTCCATGTTGTTGCAAATAGCAAGATTTCATTCCTTTTGATGGTTGAATAATATTCCATGGTGTGTGTTTGTGTGTGTGTGTGTGTGTGTGCGTGTGTGTGTGTGTACCACATCTTTATCCATTCATCGTTTGATGAACATCTGGGCTTTTTCCGTATATTGGCTATTGTGGACAATGCTGCTATAAACAATGGTGTGTAGGTCTCCCTTTGAATCACCATGTTTGTATCCTTTGGACAAATACTTAGTAGTGCAATTGCTGGATCAAAGGGCAGCTCTATTTTTTACTTTTTGAGGAAACTCCATACTTTTTTTTTTTTTTATGTTCAGTTAGCCAACATATAATTTTTGGTGTAGTGTTCAACAATTCATTAGTTGCATGTGACATACAGTGCTCCTCACAACACCTGCCCTCTGCAATATCCATCACCCAGTAACCCCATTCCTCCACTTCCTCCTTTCTGTAACCCTCATTTTGTTTCCTGGAGTCCAGAGTTTCTCATTGTTTGTCTCCCTCTCTGATTTCTTCCATTCTGTTTTATACAATATTACATTAATTTTTTTTCTTTATCTTCCTAGGACACTTGCAGAAAGAACTTTTATACAGAAAGTAGCATGATTCTCTTCATGACAAATTGGCCACATGTAACTCTTGAATCTGAGGTGTGTTCTGTAATTATGTGGTGTGTATAACAAACCTTCAAAAATTTAGTAGGATAAAAGAACCACCATTTTGTTATGTTCATGGATTCTGTGGCATACTAGGGGAGACTTCTCTTTGATTCATAATGTCTGGGTCCTCAAATGCAAAGACACAAATAACTGGAAATTCAAATAATGGAGGGGGAGCAAATTATCCAGCAGCTCTTTCACTCATATATGTAGTGTCTGAGCAGGGATAATACAAACACCGGGCCCATGTAGGACATTAAACAGGAGTTCTCCACGTAGCTTTGTATTCCTCAGAGCAGGGAAACCTAGTTGGACATTTTACATGGTCACGTAAATTTAAAGAGTAAGTATTGCAGTGTACAAAGGGGAGCAATGAGCCTTTTGGGGTCTTGACCCACAAATCACATAGCATCCTTGCCATCCACCATTAGTTGAAGCATTCATAAGAAAACCCATTTTGAGGGGAGGGAAGATAAACTATACCTCTTAGGGGAAATAATGTCAAAGCATATACAGTGAATTTTCACAACCACCACAAGTTTGGAAAGAGCTGCATGTTTCTCTGGTAGAAATGTTAAATAAAGGAAAACCCCTGATATTTCACAATTTGAGATAGTGTAACTGATTGTGCATGGATTTTTGCCCAAGTTATCCAAATAAGTACTTGGAAGAAGGAGGCAGATTCATGGAGAATAAAATGATAATCATCCCTGATTTTGGTGATATTTGCTGTATATCTGTATTTGATCATCTAATCCCTATAAGCCATTCCTTATAGAACACAGAAACAAAAACTATAATTATTATTTTGTGTTTTGGTCAAAAGATGTGAGAATGTTTGAAATTGTTTTTTGAGAATTTTTGAAATTTTAAGATTTTTTTTTTTTTTGAAACTACCATAGTTCAGGTCAATCTCTGTGAGCTGATTAATACTGGTCATCCTCATCCAGTAAGATCTCCTTATAGCTTATACTTCATTATTGGTGGACTGTGTGATTTTTTTCTATTTAAAAAAATTGTATTGGGGCACCTGGGTGGCTCAGTGGGTTAAGCCTCTGCCTTCGGCTCAGGTCATGATCTCAGGGTCCTGGGATCGAGCCCCGCA
>NW_019154113.1:568553-642329 GCF_002288905.1 Enhydra lutris kenyoni | reverse complement strand
CAGGGTCCTGGGATCGAGCCCCGCATCGGGCTCTCTGCTCAGCGGTGAGCCTGCTTCCCTCTCTCTCTGCCTGCCTCTCTGCCTACCTGTGATCTCTCTCTCTCTCTGTCAAATGAATAAAAATTTAAAAAAAAATTGTATTATCTTAATATAGTTAACATACCATGTTATATTAGTTTCAGGTGTACATGGGCCATCTGAGTGTCTCAGATGGTTAAGCCTCTGCCTTCAGCTCAGGTCATGATCTCCAGGTCCTGGGATCGAGCCCCATGTTGGGCTCCCAGCTCAGGCGGGTGTCTGCTTCTCCCTCTCCCTCTGCCTCTCTGCCTGCTTGTGCTGTCTCAGTATCTCTCCCAAATGAATAAATAATATCATTTTAAAAAGTGTACAACATAATATTCAATAATTATATACATTACAGGGGTGCCTGCACGGCTCAGTGGGTTAGAGCCTCTGCCTTTGGCTCAGGTCATGATCCCAGGGTCCTGGGATCAAGCCCCACATTGGGATCTCTGCTCAGCAGGGAGCCTGCTTCCTTCTCTCTCTCTGCCTGCTTCTCTGCCTGCTTATGATCTCCGTCTGTCAAATAAATAAATAAAATCTTTTAAAAAATAATTATGTACATTACACAAGGCTCACTATTATAAGTATAGTTACAATCTGTTATCATACAATGTTATTACACTTACATAATTGACTATATTTCCTATAGTATTTGTCACCCATGTACCTTACTTATTTTATAACCAGAAGTTTGTACCTCTTAATCTCCTTTACCTATTTCACCCATCCTCCTACTCCCCCTCTCCCCTGTTAACCACCAGTTTATCCTATTTATTTATACATCTGTTTCTGTGGGACTTTCGTGATTATGATGACTTGCCATCACTTTGCTGGAAAACTTCCTTTCTGTTGACATGAAAACTCTGAATTTACTGACATCATTCTGTAATTTTTGTTTTGTAATTTCTACAAATGATGCTTCTAAAATACATGTCCATTCATTTTTACTGATCAGCTGTTCCCATGGATTGAAACAAATTTTGGACTAAGTTTGATTTAATAAAAGATAGCCTATTTGTTGACCAGAGTTTGAAGGAGAATGAGGTAGGGTAGGGAAATAAATCTTTCCATATAAGCCTCCATATTTACACTGTGTGAGATAAAATCCTACAACAAAAGCAATGCATGAAGGCCATAGCTCTAGTAGCCTGAGTCCCTGAGAGACTATGTGGAGGAAAAGCATCTACCAACATATGTGGTATGTGTACCATGAGTACATTAAAAAAACAACAACAAAACCCTCAGTTTTGAAGGGGCGGGGGGTGGGAGGTTGGGGGAACCAGGTGGTGGGTATTGGAGAGGGCACGGATTGCATGAAGCACTGGGTGTAGTGCAAAAATAATGAATACTGTTACGCTGAAAAATAAAAAAAAAATTAAAAAACAACAACAACAACCAAAACAAAACAAAAACTAAGACTGTGTTAAATCACAGATGCTTTGGCTTAAGTTTGTTACCACAATATAACATAGTCTAACCAAATGTAAGTATCAGAGAACCGGCAGGTTACAATAACAATAAAACTTAAACATTTGATATTAGCTTAGCAGTTGCTAGTATGCAGTATAGAAACTGATATTTGAGACTAGAAATATGATAATCTATCTTTGATGGTGACAAAATATAGAGTTACCCAGCTGTCCTCACTAAATTGTGAGGTAAACCACATGCTTCCTGAGCCAGCAGCTTGAAGGAAAGACTTGGGGAAATAGAATCTTATTTGTGAAGTTGGCAGCTATTGCCTAGAGTTAGTGAGATACCATAAAAAAGAGATCAGGTAAGAGAAGACTGATTTGAAATAAGGAAAAAATGTGGGGACAGAAATGAGATTTTAAATTATTTTTTAAAGAAAATGGTCAATAAAATCCACTGATTGCTTAACATACCTTTCCCAAAATGTCAAAAAGTTGTTGTCTTCCTCCTTTGTGTTCCTGAGAGACTAAATATACCCCTTCCCTCCCTTTTATGTTGGAAGAGAAAGTCCCACGGATGAGAACACAAAGAAATGGTTAATTGGCAAATTCTCAAAAGTGATTGCGGGTATGGATTCTGGTACAGCGATCTTATTAGAAGTGTATAAGTGAGAATTTTACTGAGTTCTTAAGATAGTTAATCATTATGTCTCTTCAGGAATGAAAACAACCATTAAGTATGATTATTTTTAAAAATAGTTTGTTGGTTTCTTATGAAGTTAGACATACACTTACAGTTGGAATGGGCAAACCAAGTCCCAGTTATGTATTCAGTAGAAATTAAAATATATCTACAGAAAGACTTTTTTAAAAAATTATTTAAGTTTTAATATAAATATTAATATTATTTAAATTAAAATTTAAGTTATTATTTAAATATTATTTAAGCATTATTATTTATATTAGCCCCAATCCAGGCACACCCCAAATGTCCTTCAATAGGTAAATAGATGTGGTCCATATACACTATGGAGTACTATGCCTCATCAGAAAGGATGAATACCCAACTTTTGTAACAACGTGGACAGGACTGGAGGAGATTATGCTGAGTGAAATAAGTCAAGCAGAGAGAGTCAATTATCACATGGTTTCACTTATTTGTGGAGCATAACAAATAACATGGAGGACAAGGGGAATTAGGAGAAGGGAGTTGAGGGAAGTTGGAAGGGGAGGTGAACCATGAGAGACTATGGACTCTGAAAAACAATCTGAGGGTTTTGAACTGGTGTGGGGTGGGAGGTTGGGGGAACCAGGTGGTGGGTATTGGAGAGGGCACAGATTTCATGGAGCACTGGGTTTGGAGCAAAAACAATGAATACTGTTATGCTGAAAATAAATTTAAAAAATTAAAAAAAAACCTGAACAATAAAAAAAGAAATTAAAAAATAGGTAAATAGATAAACACATGGTGATGTTTTTATAAAACAAAGTACAAGTCCACAATAAAAAGGAAATATTACTGACTTATTCCACAGCATACATAACTGTTAAAGACATATGCCCAACAAAAGAGCCTAGAATAGATCATATACTGTGGTTCCACTTGTGTAAAACTGTGGAAAAGACAAACTCAAACTAATGACAGAAAGACAGGGAGTCATAGAGCCCAGTATAATATCTGGGAAGGTCCCACTCTTATACAAAGTTTTAGATAGGCTAGGAAAGAAAAAAAAAAGTAATAATGAATTGAACAAGAAGCACTCCCACCCCCAAGGAGTACATCTCCATGGTTCTGTTCAAGATCTTTACTCAGCTTTTGTCCTCTTCTGAATCACTGCATGGAAAAGTATATTTTTATTTTCCTACCAGCCCCTCTATATCACCAACTGCCACATTTGCCTCATATATCTTTGCCACATTAAACATTGCCAATGCCACACACACAGGCCCTGAGTACACCTGTTTCTAAAGGGCTATTTTCCTGGACTACACACACACACACACACACACACACACACACAAACTATATGTATATTCATATATATATGATGCATATACGTGATATATATACCTAAATAAATAAAGTATATATTTTATACTTAGATATCTAAATACATAATATTATATATTTATGATATATGTATGCATTACTTATTATGCATTTATGAATTATTTATTACATATAATATATACCTTAAATATATTTGTTATTTATTAATATAATATTAAAATAAGCCTCCTATAGTAATAGAGTAGAACAAAATTGCATCATGATATATATTATGTTAATAATTATATATTATTATTTATTATATATATTTATATTTATATACAGGAAATTGTCTTACATAACCTATTTATGCTCATGTCACACCTGGGGAATTGAACTTTGAGTTCTGTACTCTGGTATTGGCTCTTGAAGGCCAATTTTATATATTTTTAAACACTTTCACTGAGATACAATTCATATAGCATATAGTTCACCCATTTGAAACATATAATGCTGTTATTTTTAGTATGGTCATAGCTATGTGCAATAACTACAATAGTCAATTTTAGCAACTTCTTTCAAGACAGGTCTCCAAAGGCAAAGGAAACAAAGGCAAAAAGAACTTTTGGGACTTCATCAAGATCAAAGCTTCTGCATAACAAAGGAAACAGTCAACAAAAGAAAAAGGCAACCCAGGAAATGGGAGAAGATATTTGCAAATTACACTACAGACAAAGCCTGATATCCAAGATCTCTAAAGAACTCCTCAAACTCAACACCCCAAAAACAGATAATCATGTCAAGAAATGGGCAGAAGACATGAATAGAATTTCTCCAGTGGAGACATACAAATGGCTAACAGACACTTGAAAAAATATTCATCATCATTAGCAATCAGGGAAATTAAAATCAAAGCCACACTGAGATACCACCTTACACCAGTTAGAATGGCAAAGATTAACAAGACAGAAAACAACAAATGTTGAAGAGAATGTGGAGAAAGGGGAACCCTCTCACACTTTTGGTGGAAATGCAAATTGGTGAAGCCATTTTGGAAAAGAGCATGGAGATTCCTCAAAAAATTAAAAATAGATGGGCGCCTGGGTGGCTCAGTGGTTTAAAGCCTCTGCCTTCAGCTCAGGTCATGATCCCAGTGTCATGGGATTGAGCCCCACATCAGGCTCTCTGCTCAGCAGGGAGCCTGCTTCCTCCTCTCTCTCTGCTGCCTCTCTGCCTACTTGTGATCTCTGTCTGTCAAATAAATAAATAAATAAAATCTTTAAAAAAATTAAAAATAGAGCTACCCTATGACCCTGCAATTGCACTACTGGGTATTTACCCCAAAGATAGAGATATAGTGAAAAGAAGGACCACATATACCCCAATGTTCATAGCAGCAATGTCCACAATCATCAAACTGTAGAAAAAAAAACATGATGCCCTTCAACAGATGAATAGATAAAGAAGATATGGTCCATATATACAATGGAATATTACTCAGCCATTAGAAAGGATGAATACCCTGTCTCACGTTGAGGTCTTTGAACCATTTTGAGTTTATCTTTGTGTACGGTGTAAGAGAATGGTCGAGTTTCATTCTTCTACATATAGCTGTCCAGTTTTCCCAGCACCATTTATTGAACAGACTGTCTTTTTTCCACTGTATATTTTTTTCCTGTTTTGTCGAAGATTATTTGACCATAGAGTTGAGGGTCCATATCTGGGATCTCTACTCTGTTCCACTGGTCTATGTGTCTGTTTTTATGCCAGTACCATGCTGTCTTGGTGATCACAGCTTTGTAGTAAAGCTTGAAATCGGGTAACGTGATGCCCCCAGTTTTATTTTTGTTTTTCAACATTTCTTTAGCGATTCAGGGTCTCTTCTGGTTCCATACAAATTTCTGGATTATTTGCTCCAGCTCTTTGAAAAATACCGGTGGAATTTTGATCAGAATGGCATTAAAAGTATAGATTGCTCTAGGCAGTATAGACATTTTAACAATGTTTATTCTTCAGATCCAAGAGCATGGAATGGTCTTCTATCTTTTTGTGTCTTCTTCAATTTCTTTCATGAGTGTTCTGTAGTTCCTCGAGTACAGATCCTTTACTTCTTTGGTTAGGTTTATTCCCAGGTATCTTATGGTTCTTGGTGGTATAGTGAATGGAATCGATTCTCTAATTTCCCTTTCTGTATTTTCATTGTTAATGTATAAGAAAACCACTGATTTCTGTACATTGACTTTGTATCCTGCCATGTTGCTGAATTGCTGTATGAGTTCTAGTAGTTTGGGGGTGGAGTCTTTTGGGTTTTCCATATAAAGAATCATGTCATCTGCGAAGAGAGAGAGTTTGACTTCTTCATTGCCAATTTGGACACCTTTTATTTCTCTTTGTTGTCTGATTGCTGTTGCTAGGATTTCTAATACTATGTTGAACAAGAGTGGAGAGAGTGGGCATCCTTGTCGTGTTCCTGATCTCAACAGGAAGGCTGCAAGCTTTTTCCTATTGAGGATGATATTTGCTGTGGGTCTTTCATAGGTAGATTTGATGAAGTTCAGGAATGTTCCCTCTATCCCTATACTTTGAAGCGTTTTAATTAGGAACGGATGCTGGATTTTGTCAAATGCTTCTTCTGCATCAATTGAGAGGACCATGTGGTTCTTCTCTCTTCTCATATTAATTGTTCAATCACATTGATTGATTTGAGAATGTTGAACCATCCTTGTAGCCCAGGAATGAATCCCACCTGGTCATGGTGGATAATCTTTTTAATGTGCTGTTGGATCCTGTTTGCTAGGATCTTGTTGAGAATCTTAGCATCCATGTTCATCAGTGATATTGGTCTGAAATTCTCCTTTTTGGTAGGGTCTTTGCCTGGTTTGGGGATCAGGGTAATGCAACAGGAATCCATCAGAATCCTAGAGGAGAACATAGGCAATAACCTCTTCGATATCAGCCACAGCAACTTCTTTCAAGATATGTCTCCAAAGGCAAAGGAAACAAAAGTGAAAATAAACTTTTGGGACTTCATCAAGATAAAAAGCTTCTGCACAGCAAAGGAAACAGTCAACAAAACAAAGAGGCAACCCACGGAATGGGAGAAGATATTTGCAAATGACAGTACAGACATAAGATTGATATCCGGGATCTATAAAGAACTCCTCAAACTCAACACACACAAAACAGATAATCATATCAAAAAATGGGCAGAAGAAATGAACAGACACTACTCCAATGAAGACATACAAATGGCTATGAGACACATGAAAAAATGTTCATCATCACTAGCCATCAGGCAGATTCAAATTAAAACCACCTTGAGATACCACCTTACACCAGTTAGAATGGCCAAAATTAGCAAGACAAGAAACCACATGTGTTGGAGAGGATGTGGAGAAAGGGTAACCCTCTTCCATTGTTGGTGGGAATGCAAGTTGGTGCAGCCACTTTGGCGAACAGTGTGGAGATTCCTCAAGAAATTAAAAATAGAGCTTCCCTATGCCCCTGGAATTGCACTACTGGGTATTTACCCCAAAGATACAGATGTAGTGAAAAGAAGGGCCATCTGTACCCCAATGTTTATAGCAGCAATGGCCACGGTCGCCAAACTGTGGAAAGAACCAAGATGCCCTTCAACGGACGAACAGATAAGGAAGATGTGGTCCATATACACTATGGAGTATTATGCCTCCATCAGAAAGGATGAATACCCAACTTTTGTAGCAACATGGATGGGACTGGAAGAGATTATGCTGAGTGAAATAAGTCAAGCAGAGAGAGTCAATTATCAAATGGTTTCACTTATTTGTGAGCATAACAAATAACATTGAGGACATGGGGAGATGGAGAGGAGAAGGGAGTTGAGGGAAATTGGAAGGGGCGGTGAACCACGAGAGACTATGGACTCTGAAAAACAATCTGAGGGTTTTGAAGCGGCGGGGGGTGGGAGTTTGGAGGAACCAGGTGATGGGTATTAGAGAGGGCACGGATTGCATGGAGCACTGGGTGTGGTGCAAAAACAAGGAATACTGTTATGCTGAAAATAAAAAAAAAAGAAAAAGAAAAAAAAAGAAAGGTGAATACCGAAGTTTTGTATCAACATGAATGGGATTGGAGGAGATTACACTGAATTAAGTAAATCAAGGAGAGAAAGTCAATTATCATACGGTTCCACTTACTTCTGGAGCATAAGGAATAACATGGAGGACATTAGAAGAACGGAAGGAAAAGTGAATTAGGGGAAATCAGAGGGAGAGATGAAGCATGAGAGACTGTGACTCTGAGAAACAAACTGAGGATTTTAGAGGTTGGGGTGATGGGTGAACCTTGTGGTGGGTATTAAGGAGGGCACATATTCCATGGAGCACTGGCTGTGGTGCATAAACAATGAATTTTGGATCACTGAATAAATAAATAAATCTTTAAGAAATAGTCCATTTTAAGATATTTTCATCACGGCAAAATCATTGTGTCTTTCAGCTATCAGCCTCAACTGTAATCACACCCTAGTCTATATTCTGTATCTACAGATTTACCTATTCTGGACAATTCCAACAAATTAAGTCATGTAACACATGGTGTTTTGTGATGGACTTCTTTCACTTAACATTTGATGCTTTTGAGGTTTTTCCATATTGTAACATGTATCACTCCTTTACTTTTTATGGCCAAATACTATTCCATTATTTGTATATACCACATTCTGTTGACCCCATTATGTTAACTTTGAATGAACAGGATGCTTCAGTTCTATGTAGACTTATAGAGGACCTGGAAGAGTGAAAGTATTTCAGAACAGTGAAGGAAACTGTGTCTAAACCATCACTACCCAGGGATGCCTGGGTGGCTCAGTTGGTGAAGCATCTGCCTTTGGTTCAGGTCATGATCCTAGGGTCCTGGGATTGAGCCCTGCATTGGGCTCCCTGCTCAGCAGAAAGCCTGCTTCTCCCTCTGCCTGCTGCTCCCCCTGCTTGTGTGTGCTCTCTTTCTCTCTCTCTGACAAACAAATAAATAAATAAATATTTAAAAAGACAATAAATAAACTATCACTACCCAGAACAAATTAATATGATTTATATTCCCTGCTACCCATATTTCTCATTTTAGGCTTCTACAAAGCTATACAAATTAAAGGTAGAATACATTGGGCAATACAACAACAGATAAGATAAAATATTAAAATTAGGGTTAATAAGAGAGGTTGTTCTTGAATTGATAAAACCTTGGCATGTTGGAGTTACAAGAAACAGTGTTACCCTCTTCATTTGGAGGGGTCTTTTCAGATTCCAGATTCTGTGCCATGTTCATAGTGGGTAGCAGGTGCTCTCAATATTACCTCTGGTAGATTGAAGAGAATGGAGAGGATAATAGGATATTTGTTTCTTGCCATTAAGCCAAAGCATGGACTGGACATACTTCCCTGTCATAAACAATCAGATAACTGGAAAAAATGTGAAACAATTGTTTTTAAACATTAGAAGCAGGGAATATACAATTTAATCCTAGAGAGGGAAATAAACAAACATTTGATCCACTCTGTGCCTGGAGGCACTCTCCAACTGCAAGGAAGAAAGAAAGGGGCATCCCAACCAACAGTACAATTACTCTGATAAGAGAGGGCAGAGGTTAGCACTCATGGGGTGAGATGGCTGGGATTTATGGCATACAGTAACAAAAGAAAGAAAAATATGTAGGAAAAAGCTCCATAAATCTGCATAATGGTCCCATTAAGTCTGTTGCTAATCCATGAATATGTGGGCAAAGAACAACCATGAGCTGTAACATGAACAACTCCTAAACATTATGCAGAGGTGGAGAACATTCCAGTGCAGACCAGACAAATTGGAATGACTTCATTTAATGAAAAGACTTTCAGGGGCAACCCAAAAAGACCACTCATTAATAGTTGGATCAAGATCATTAATAATAGGATCAAACTCTCACTAGAGTGAAAGTAACTCCTGATCTGCCCTAAAAATGCCTTAAACAAGCTTAAAAATGATTGAGATGACTTACAAATTACTCAATTGCCTGTCAGAATAAAGCCAAACAGAATCCAGATAACAACACTGTAACATTCACAATATTCAGTATTTACTCAATATTGCTAAATATTTCTGGCTAGGAAGCCAGAAAATGTGACCAATGACTAGGAGAAAAATGTATCAGTCAAAATAGACCAAGAAACAATGGGATTAGCAGATAAAAAATTTAAAATGGATATTATAAATGCTCTTAATTTTTATACACACATGATATGATAGCATACATATATATATATGTATATATTCCTAAGAAATCTACAAAATATCCACTAGAATTAAGCAGTGAACTTAGCAAGGTGCAGTGCACAAGGTCAAAATAGAAAACTTAATTGTATCTCTTATTTACTACCAGTAAGCAATTTGAAAATAAAATTTTAGGAAAAATACCACTTACAATAGCAGAAAAAAAAAACACATGAAATCAGGATATATTTTAACAAAATAGTCACAAGATTTTGTCACTGGACACTATAAAACACTGCCATGAACATTTAAAGAATCTAAATAAATGGAAACATATAGCAGGTTCATGGACCATAAGACTCAATATTGTTAAAATATAAAGTTCTCTTCAAGAGAATATATAGATAAAACACAAACCAAATCAAAATAAAGGCAGGATTTTTCTAAAGTTTTTATTTAAATTCCAATTATTTAGTATGGAGTTTCAGGTGCATAATACAGTGATTCAACACTTCATACGACAACCAGTGCTCATCACAAATGCATTCCTTAATCCCCACCACCTATTTGACACATCCCTCCACCCCCCTCCATCTTGGTAATCACCAATTTGTTCATTATGATTAAGACTCTGGTTCTTGGTTTGCCTCTCTCTCTCTCTTCCTTTTTTTCCCTTTGCTATTATGAGATATCACCTCACAACTATCAGTATACACTCAGTCATGCGAAAGTGAAATCTTGCCATTTGCAACAACATGGATGGACTTAGCGATTATTATGCGAAGTTAAATAAATCAGTCAGAGAAAGACAAATACCGTCTGATTTCACTCAGATGTGGAATTTAAGAAACAAAACAAATGAACAGCAGACTTTTTGCAGAAAATAAGTCTGATTTTAAAATTTCTTTGGAAATGCAAAGAAACTAAAGAAGTCACAACAATTTGGGGGGAAAAATCAAAGCTGGAGGAGTCACACTGATTTCAAGTTACTATAGAGCTAACTGATCTAGGAAGTGTGTATTTATCTAAGATAAACATGTAACTCAATGGGATAGTTCAGGGAGTTAAAACATAGATTCAAATATTGAGTGCTTAGAGTGCTGTGTGGAAGAATACAATTGATCATATAATATGTAGAATTTTTATACTTGGCATATCAGCAGAAATATGTCACCCAGGCATGCAAGTGTGTGTTTTGTTCCTAGAAATTAAGTTCTCACTAGGTATATAGGGAAGACGGGCAAAATGAAAGGCAACAGACCATTTGGGAAGGATCTTTTAGGGACAAGTGCATCTTTATGGAGTTGTATGAGCACCTTCCTAGCATCTGTATCTCTCTGATGAAAGCCACATCAAGCAGTTAGAAGAGAAATGAATGATAGGTACGTAGGAATTCCACTACTGTTTTTCCTTCTTGTCTATTCGTCCATTCAAATTGATTACACTGCTTTGCACTTTTTTAATCTAAAAGCACAAGCTTACATTTATTATCATTTCATTTATGTGGCCCACTTTGCACACTAATTATCTGTACAGATTTAAATACGTAGTATTGTTGTTTTATTGGGTTATATGGTACTATTATTTTATTGGGGTGCAGACTTTCCTTTTCCTAAAATTAACCTCAGTATTTTTGTGGCCTAATAAGTGGAGAAAAAAGAGCCTGGAAATTGGCAACGAGTAAGTTAAGACCTTGGAGGTGAGTAATGGCTTCATAAAGATAGAATTAAAAAAACAGATGTATCTTAGAAAGCTTTGCCCAGATTGAGAAATGTGAGCAGTGTTCCCTGTCAGCTGCTTTTCTGTTGGTTTATGTTCTGACACTGTAGGGACTGAAGATTCTATGGAAACTTTTGCTTCACAACCCGTAACTCTGGCTACATGAACCTCCTGTTACATAGGTAACAGGGGGTCCTGAAGTAGATAATGAATGATCGGTTCATGATATGAGGTTTTGACTGGGATAACACTTGGAGTTCCAGATGATTTTTAGGATAATTTTGGTGGCAAAAAAAATATAATTATACTTCTTTGAACTGTGTGGTCCTACAGCTATATTTCATTATTTCAGACTTCAAGTCCTAGATACTATGATCAATAAGATCCTATAAATCCTAATATGTAATCTGTTATAAGAAATTAGAGTATATTTGAAGTTTGATTTGGGGAAAATCACTACAATATGGCTTAAAGAGATGTCAGGGTGGAGGGGATCCTATATATCCCAGGATGTTTCTGGAGTCTGCACAAAATGCCAGTTGTTGTTTGAGGACTTGCATGGTAACCACTATGAGACCACTAATGTCCCCTCATAACATAGAAACAACCTGCCTCACAGGTCTTCAGTCTCTGCCTGTCTGATCACTCCTTTATCAAATAAAAGCATGGCTTCAGATCCAGATTCTACCCTCTTTATCTTCTTTATGTGCTAATTGGACATAGAAGGCACCCTTGCTGTATGACATCCTTAGGGAGGGTGCCAGTTCAATAGAAAGCACATTGCACATTATGATGAAAGAGAAGAGGAATGACACAATAAAAGAGCATAAGGTACTGTGGAAATAAAATTCTTACTAAATAAAATTTTTTAAAAATCCACAATTTAAGCCTTGAATAGAATTGGTGCTGCATTTTCCTGAGGAGTGAGGTCAGCACTTGGAGAGTGTAGATACTTTATGAAGGCTAAATGGAAAGAACAGCAATCTCTAAGGGAAAAAAAAAAGAAGAACTGTGTTTCCTGTCTGTTTTTTTCCTCATTCCAGGTCCCCAGCTCCCTGAAGAGGGCTCTGCAAAGCTAGGAATATTGTTTGGAGATGTGCTGTATCATTTTGTTTATTAAAGCAAAGAAGAAAATTTTATGTTCTTCATAAAGGTGGGCAGTCATGTGAACCTGAGGTTTTATTCCTCAGACCACAGTGGTGAAAGAGCATGTATGAGTGTACAGGGTGAGCAGGCAATCCTCTGTGTGGGAGCACTGTCTTTGGAGCCCACACCTTTTTTCTACCCCTCTCCAGGTTGTTCATTTCTCCTATGACCTTCTTTTAGATGTGTGCATGGGGAGGCACTATTTTGGTTTTATAAGCCTTTGTGCCTCCCTACTACCATTCTTCCTCCTCTGCATGCTCCACACCAAAAGTCATGGTATCTGAAATGCAATTTTCTGGTATCTCTATGTAGTGGGAGGCCCTGAGATGTATTCACAGAAATGTTCTTAATCTGTCTTCCCTGAATTTATTTAACTCTAGGGATTTGGAGCAGTCTGTGTGCTTCTCCTAGTATGTTTCAAGTAAACCAACTTGAGGAGTGCCTTGGTGGCTCAGTCAGTTAAGTGTCTGGCTCTTTATCTCAGCTCGGGTCTTGATCTTAGAGTTGTGAGTTCAAGCCCTACATTGGGCTACATGCTGGTCATAGAGCATACTTAAGCAAACAAACAAACAAAAAAACTAACTTGAGGTTATGTTTCAGGCCATGGCCAAATATCTCCTATTGGAACAACCCTCCTGCAGATAACAAAAACTAAATAAATATATTTGGTTTAAGTATTTAAGTATAAATATATATATATTCATATTAATTATGTATCAATATATTAATGCAAATAGTAATAAAATTTCAAAAAATTAATAATATTAATAATAAATTAATAATAATAAAATAATAATAAATTTTATTAATAATATAATATTGTTATAGTATTGAATTATAATGTTAAAGCACTTTTAATACATTCCCTGAAGTTTATAATATAAACAATCTTATTTTATTTTTTCCTTTTTTTAATGATGTTTTCTTGTTTTGTTTCAAGTTTTTACTTAAATTCTAATTAGTTAACGTATAGTGTTATATTGGTTTCAGGAGTAGAATTTAGTGATTCGGCATTTTCATACATCACCTGGTGCCCATCACAAGTGACCTCCTTTATCCCCATCATCCATTTAGCTCATACCCACTCACTTCCCCTCCAGCAACCCTCAATTTGTTCTCTACCATTGAGAGAAATAATTTTTACATAGAAATATAAGATAAAATGTGAAAACAACTCTTTGAAATCACTGAACAGCAATCAAAAGCAGATACTAGAGGGGCGTTAACACTTGGTTATGGGGATACAGTGGTGGATAAGTTTCCCATTGTTTTATGGTTTTTAGCCAGAGGGAAGTTAGAAGTCCCTTCCCATGAAGGGAAGCTAAAATTCCAAAGGAAAAACCAAACCAGCAGTTTTACTGGCATGAAAAATCAGAGGCTAGAGTTTAGGACACTCATATAAACTACAAAATGAAGAGGCGGTTTCAGGGGAAAAAAAAAAAAAGAGTCAGAGAGAGGAGGGCTAAATCCTGCTCATACTCTCTGCATAACTCTCCGGATGATCCCCGAAACAGGCTCACAGTAAAGACTCTAAGCAATCCAGCAAAGACCTGAACCTAGGCTCCGCGCCCCTCCCACCGCCCCCCCCCTAGCAGGGGAGAGGGACTTTGTACTTACTGTTCCACCAAATTAACAGCCTGCCTTAAAAAGATACATATGTAGATGTACTATTCAGAAAAACACTACAATCAAGATTGTTTATGATGTATCATTCAAATTGTCTAGGACACAGTCCAAAATTATTCAACATCTGAAGGAACAGGAAAATGTGATGCACACACAAAAGCCAAGACAATACACAGAAACCCCACAAACTGACTGAGGATATGATCTGTGGAATGGCCAGGATGACGATTGTGACAGTAATAACTAAGAGGCCTAATGATTTGCTTCAGGCACCCTGAAAAACAAAGCATGGCCTCAGGTATGAAGGTTGTGGGTGAAGTGTGAGCTTTACTGCTATCAGCCCCACTTCTCACTCAAAGCTCTCTTGATCTCCAGAAGCCTTACCCAGCTGGGATCTCTGATGGGATGCCGAAGACAGAGTACTGCATGAAGTGGTTAGGTAGAAACCATAATGTTCTGAACTGAGAATGTCTGAAAAACTTAGTACCCTATCCTGTACCTGGTGACAAAGAGGAGGAAGGGTGCATGGTCAGTGGTAGGCAGGTTGAAGGAAGGAAGGAAGGGAGCTCTTCATGCTAGGAGAAATCTTGGTCAAGAACATATTTTCTTGATGCAAAATTGAGAATCTTACACACATCCTTGCCTAGGCACCATTCTGATGTCTGGGGGAGGGTCAGTTGAGGGTGATGAAGCACATGCCTCTGTGCGTGTGTGCATGTAACTGTGTGTGTGTGTGTGTGTGTGCATGTGTGTGTATGTGTGTGTGTGTTTGTCTTTACTGGCCTGTCCCTCTGCCTGAACTCATGACCCCTAAGTTTTTTGCTTGTCTGTTTCTTGCTTTTGTTTGTTTTTTTGTTGGTGCATTTGCTTTTGATTTTATTTTAAGAAAACTATCAAAAAATACATGCTGTAAATGTAACTTTAATCATTTTTCACAAGGTGAACGCACCTGTGTATCTAGCACCCAGATCTAGATAAACAACATTACCAGCATCTCAGAAGCTCCTGTAATCTCTGTCATATCTCCCCTCATCATGTCACTGTCCTTCCATAAAGTGTTTTTAATGTGCCATCAGCACAGAAAGCCAGAGAGGATTCTCCCCCTTGTCATTCAGTGAGTACCCTGACCATGTAAACCTGAAAAGGATACTGTAGTCACAAAGGGTAAACAAAAATACAAAAACAAAAAACAAAACAAAACAAAAACAAAAAACAAACAAACAAAAAAACCCATTTGATAATTATGGAAAGTAAGCACATCTGTCTCTTTCATTAGAGTACTTAAATGATGGATGGTGAGATGATTCTGGAAGGCCGAATTAACTGAACAGCAAAACAAACAAAAATCCGGTATCTGCACCTGATCACTTCCATTCCTCTCTGACCAAAGGCCCAAATTAGAGGGGCGTAGACAGGGATGGGGGTTGGAGAGACTGCTGGAGGGTGTCAAACTCAGTCTGGTATAATCCAGAAGGTTCTAATTGCATCTGTCTGAGGAAATCTGGCTTTCAAAGCCATTTTCCTGCAGTCTCCCCACCCCTTCAATAAAGCTCACGTCAGGATTCAAGAAAAAGTGTTGCCAAGGGGAGCAGAGGGTACCCAGCCCCCACCCTCTGTGCAGGGAGCGGTCCTGCTGGAGCCTGCGCAGTTGCCTTGGTGCAATGCAGGGGTAGCCTCTGCGCCTGCGCCTGCGCCAGTTCTGGTCGGGGAGGGAGCAGAGGGGGCTCCAGAGGTGCAGTG
The DNA here is from genome assembly GCF_002288905.1 of Enhydra lutris kenyoni. Classification (NCBI taxonomy): domain Eukaryota; kingdom Metazoa; phylum Chordata; class Mammalia; order Carnivora; family Mustelidae; genus Enhydra; species Enhydra lutris. Next base: position 626,406 of record NW_019154113.1, on the reverse strand, counting down.
TTGGTGTTTTCTCCCCTGCGTGCCTCCTACCCCTCCCCTGAGCTCATGGTAGCGAATTCATTTTCTGTTCTTATCATCAAAGACAAAGTGTGGCTCTTGCTAATTACCCTCAATTTGCCCAAAAGAATTCTGCCTGCATAGAACTGAATTTGGGTTTCCACATGGGCTAAGTGGGGCCCTGATGTAGCCCCTGAGGGAAACTCAGCAGAAGGTTTACCAGTAAGAAAAGAAAAAGAAGCTGGGGTTTGACAAAGGATGAATGATTAACTCAGACAGGAATATGACTCTGTACAGGAGAGTTAAAAAAACAATCAGAGCCATGAAAAATGCAGGGAAAAGAGACAGAAAAAGTCCTGTCTAGAAGACTAGGAATGTGTTGGGGTAAGATGATAAAAGCTTCTGGGTGGGCCGAGGCCATAGTCAGGTCTCCAGGACAGTGATGCATGTCCCTTAGATTTAACAACATGAAGGTCAGTAGAGACCTTGGTAAGAGTCCTTGGGTGGAAAGATAAGAAAGAAAACCTCTTAAAAGCAAACTGGAAAGCAAATGCTCTGTCACCATATTAGGGGGGCCCCCTTCCCTCTCCTGATCCTGTCTTCCTTCTGAGAGGCCTCAGAACATCATTTCCAAAGCAGACTCCTGGTAAGAAACTTACTAACCATAAGCGAATATTCTCCTCCTAACTCCCTACAGTCCTGAGGGAGCATATTGGAAACTTCTGACATATTTCGGTTGCTTTAAAGACATACCATACCAACTCTATTCTTGCCATGGCAAGGGGCCCCGGGTGGGCTTCGTGGATGGATAGGTCCAGCTGGAAACCTAAATAGCAGCAAGTCCCTGTAGTAGATATCTCTATACTAGGGTGGCACTGGAGAGGTGGGAGAAGCAGGGACAGATAATGACACAGTGACCCTCAAACTCATATTTTAAAAATATTTGGCTAATGTTTATTTTGGTGAGTGTGAGCATAAAACTGTTCTATATTAAAAAATGCATCTACATGTCCACTATTGAATATGAGGAATATATTATATGTCCTGAAAATTCTGTTACCCTTCAGTTGATTAGAAATATTTATTTCACAAATGTTCTAATATAACTTAAACTTCCCGCAGATAAAAGTGACAATTTTTTTTATCTGTCACTGTTAATGTCCTCTATTCTTAATCTCTAGTTTAATTTTTTTTTAAAATAAAACTTCCTTACAATCATACAGAATAATAAAACATTTGGAAAATATAATGATTTGCCTGTTCTCATTTGACATTATTTGCTTCCAGAATTTCAGCTTCCTTGTGACCCTGATGTCTGGAGAATATCCAGTGGTTTGCTGACATTGTTGCCGAATAGTGACATGGATATACAAATTGCCCATAAACATGTTTAATTCTATCACATGGGGCTGTGATTTGAATTTTTATATAATTCACCATTTTTTCTCAGTGCCTTTTGAATATGTTTCTGTGTACACTTGAACGTAAATTTAAACTGTTTCCCTCTAACTCGTCATTCAGATTTTCAGTTTCTTCAGAAGTAATCGATTAGAAAAACTCTAAATTGAGATTTTTGCAGGTACCAACAAGCAGAAGTTCTACTAAAAAAACAAAAATGCTTACAACAGATTTTTTCCATCAAGTAAAATCAGCTACAGTATAATGAAGCTTTTCATTATAATGAAAATCATTACAATTGGAGGGAATATTTTTCAAGTTGATCATTCTTGTCATTTAAAACCTATTAAGTATATTTTTTAGTTTATTTAGTTTTTTTGTTTTGTTTTTGGAAGAGGAAGGCATTTTGAGTGTAAAATTTGTCAGCACATCCCTCATGAATTTCCCCTTTTGGCTTATTTCTGTAGATTCCAACCTAATGGATCCCGATAAACGAATCCCAAACATATCCAAATTTGATGCTATTTATTTGTTTATTTCTGAATTTATCTATTTATTTATTATTGTTATGTTATGTTAACAATATTTCATTAGTTTTTGATGTAGTGGTCCCAGTGACGGGTATATAAGAAGGGCACGTATTGCAATTAACACTAGGTGTTATATGTAAAAAAAAAAAAAAAGAACGAAAGAAAGAAAAGGAAAGGAAAGGAAAGGAAAAAATAATAGAAAATTCTGCCTTAATATGATCTTTATTCTCACTTGAGGTATCTGTTAAGATGGTCCTACCAATCAGATTACAGCGCCACCTGGCATTCAAAACCGGGACTCCTGGGCAAAAAGCAAACTGCTTCAGAAAATTCCCAAGAACTGCAGGGAAAAATGGTTTTGAATTGGGGGGACGGGGCAAGAGAAAACTCGGAAAAGGTGCAGAGAGCTGAGAACATAGTGATGAAGGAGGTCAGTGGAGCAGGAACTTGGAAATAACAAAAATAATCCATAGTTACTGCAAACATTCAAACATTCTAGGGTGTATAAATATATTAATGAGTACTTTGCCAAATTTCCCCCATGTTTAACTTAATAGATACAGTCACTGTTACAAACTGACCAGCATCTACAAAAAGGATGATGCCTATAAAAATACACCAAAAATTCCTACTTATATACACATGTTGCTTTTAATTATTTTGGAATTGATATTTTACAATAGCAGACAATTTTCCATATTATGTCAGATGTATGATTTCCAGTATTAGATTCACCTTTTTTTGGTGAGTCACCTATTTATAGATAATAAGATCATCTCTAATTTTCCCACTATCACAAACAATGTTGCAGTGGACATTCTTATGTCTCTTCTTCTTTTTTTAAGTCTATTTACAGAAAAAATAAAATAGTTCTGATTGTAAGCACATTTCACATTTTGCAAGATATTAAAAATATCTACCCCAGAAGAGGCTTTTCTGAGGTCACATGAACAGAACAGAGGCTCCAGGATAGCCGTGCCCTGATCTCAAAAAGGGAACAGTGACTCCTGCCAGTCTCCTTGCTCATTCTAGGCAGCTAATCCCTCGAAGCCCTCCTTGGCTAAGGGACAAGGGTGGACTTCTGAGGACAGACTATGTGATTCAGACAAGTAGAGACTGAAATATTCAGACTGAGGCCACTAATTGTGAAATCGAAGCCTTCCAGGGAAAACAAGTTTCATGCCCAAATGTGTACACATTTTGTTCTAGGGAAGCAAGCTTGGCCAGCGACTTGTGGATCGGTTTACTGAGGCAGGACGAACACAGCAGCAGTAAGAGGGCATCTCTCTATTCTGGAACTTTCTGGTGCCTGTACTTTCTTGCTTCCATACAACATCTTTATTGTGTTGACATTATCCTTTTGCTCAAAACTCAAGAGAAGGTTTAGAAAGACTATTTATAAGCTTAATAATTTTGCTATGTCCCTTTTTCTCACTATTTTTATTTTTCCCACTAAGCTCATGGTTCCTAAACTGTCATGTCATTTTGTGTCTTATTCCTAAGACCAAAATACTCATTCATTCATTTGTTTATTTAGTAAATATTTATTGAATACCTACTATATATTGAACACTGTCCAAGGGCCTTGAAATACATCAGTGTAAAAAAAAAAACAAATCTCCCTGTTCTAGAGAAGTTTACAATTATTATTTACATATTTATATAGAATGCCCAATAAATTATATAGGGGATAAGAAGGCAATAATACATTGGGCAAAAAGACAAAAGTATCAAAGTAAGATTACTAGAGATGGCTTGGTTAGGAGGTTGCAAATTTTAAAAGTGAATATGGTGGTTGGGAAAGGATTCAGATGAGGAAAATTTGGAGGAGAGATTTGAGGGAAGTGAAAGAGTTAATCAAGCCGGAGCAGAGTGGGGGTTGTTCTAAGAAGAAAGCAAAAGACCTCCAAGAGAGCTCATTTGTCAGGGGAATGGAAAGGGGGGCAGTGTGGCTGGAGCTCAACTGAAGTCAGAAGGGACATTCATAGCCATTCATAGTGATTAGGATACTCTGCCTTCCACTGACTTTCCACTGAGTGCAGTGAGCAGCCATTGCAGGGGTTTGAACAGAGGCTGTACAAGTCTGAGTCATCCTGCTGTATTGATCATTATGGGCTGGAGGAAGGCAACAGGAAGAAGCAGGAAGACATGTTTAGAGAATACTACAGTCACCCAAATGAGAGATGTTAGGACTCTAACCGGGTTTCACCTACATGTCATGTTATGTCTACCTACTATCCAGTCTGGTAGAACTGTGAGGTTATGTAAGTTCCTGATAGAAGGTGAAGGGATAATATGTTCAGGCAACCTTTGATGTCTGAGTATGAAAAAAATGCTGTACCTTAGGAAGTGTTGAGCTAATATTAGAAATAAAAACTTTGCTGTGCTATCCCAGAACTCTGCTGCCCAAAGTTGTCTTGTCTATATAGGGCTCTGTCTTGGGGGAGGATGCTGACGGTTTGTAATATTGGCCAGTATGAGACCAGAATGTTTAAACGCTATTGGGGAAATGTGGTTCTTAGCCTGAGAACAAAGGCATCGTGAAGGGCAGGGTGTGACTTTGAGGGCAGATGTGGGGGAGGGGCCAGCAGGGGGACGTGCTCGCTCCACCTCTCTCTTCTTTGCTTTAGATATCTGGTGCCAAATGGATTCACCTCCTCTTTACAGAACATCAGAGTTATTAGGCCCTCTTCTCCGCTACTATCCTCACTCCCTATACTTGTGCAATAGATTTTGGAAGAAGCTCTGCACCTCATTGGTATAGGTGTATAGAGTTTACAAAACTGTTTAACAATGATAGCCTATGATTTAGGAAGCAGAGAAAGCACAAAGGTTAGTTTTGGACTTCTGAACATGCCATCTGAAGGCTGCAAGGGTGAAGAGTTTTGAAGAAATCAGAGTGAACTGAGAATCTCTGTAAGAGACCCCTGATTTCTAGAAATCTGAGCTCATCTGACCCCAGCCCACTGTTAGCTCACTGCCCCCTTCTGAACTCTATCGGACTGGGGACAGGGAGTGGCGTCTAACTTATGTCGCAGTACACTAAATGTTGATGTCGCATTTGTATTTGGAAAACAGCCTCCTAGGACCACCATTCTGCAGCTCTTCATCCCTTAGGCCAACTCTAGTGTCAATCACCTGGAAGAGGAGGTGGGAGGAGATGGGTAGAGACCAGCTCACAGCCCTGAAAGGGAGGGGGGCTCCTGGCGCTTGCGCACTTTTTTCACTGCACTGCAGGGGTCTGCTTCAAGCAGGAAGGGGCTTTCCTTGCGCATGCGCACTCTTGATCCACTGCAGAGCCGACTTCACGAGGGGAGGGGGCTTCCTGGCGCATGCGCACTCTTTTTACAGCACTGCGGAGACTGCTTTGCGGCTGCGCTGGTTTGGCACCTTCCAGAAAGCTCGAGGGCTGGGCGGGGGGGTTGGTGAGGGGTGTTGGCCTGTCATTCTCTCCTGTTCCTCCCTCTGCTGGAGCTTACAGCCCCCAAGTGTTCATTTTGTGACATGTTACTGCATCAACAGACCACAGCCGAACTATACAAGTATTGCCACCTTTGTATTCTCTAACATCTAACTGGGGTATTGGGAATTGGAAATGAACTATGCAGGTCACTAGAGGAGGATTAGAGTCAAGTAACAAACCTTAATTTTGGAAATAGAACAGCTGCATGAAGACAATTTGGGCACTTTGACAGATTGGAGGTGAGCAGGCCCGAAGAAGTCTCACCTCAGCAACAGAGTCCCGCTCCTTATCCGCCTCCTCTCTCACCTTGAGGCTACATTTCAAGAATCCATGGATGGTTGAACAATGAATGATTCTCAGAGTATGTTTTCCATACCACCAGCAGCAGCACCTCGAAATTGTTAGAAATGCAAATTCTCAGCTGGACTCAGTCCCATCAAAATGGGAGCGGGCCCACCAATGTTTAAAAACATCCTCTGAGTGGTCCTGGTACATGTCCTGTGCTAGGAACTGGGGAAGAGTGCTGAGACACGGTGGTGGAAACAGCCCAAGGAAAATGAGGAATTTTTCACTGAGGATTAACTAGTTTCCAAGATCTGACTCTGATGCATTTCCCCTCCCTGCCTGCCCAAACTAAGCTGGTATCTGCCATTTCTGGGACAATGCTCTGTTTTATTGGTGCAATAGGGCACCCTCACTGATCCCCATGTCCCTCATGGCTGTGTCCGAGGTAAGAATTTGAGGGGGAGCTTTTAAGAAGAGATGATTTTTTAAGTCTTCTCGCTGACTCTATTCTTCCTTCTAAGCTGCTAATGATAAATCACCTCTTTCCTGATCATTTAACTGAGAAAAAGACTTAAATATGGCACTGTACATTTTGTCTCAGTTTTCCTGCTAGATGCCTGTCCAAACATCATGGAAGGATGGAGGGGAACCTGAGGTTGAATTTGGAGTGGGGAATAAGCAATAATGTGGCCATGGGTGAGTTAAAAGTTGGAAGGGGTTTAAGGATGTCGGATATACTACATCTGAGTGAAAGCAGTGACTTAGAAAATCAGATACATTTTTCAAACTGATTCTCAAATCTTTTGAGTCCTCTTACATGTAGGAAATAATAGGAGCTAGACAATATTTTATTTCCTAGTAGGCTTAACAGTTACTTCTGCTGTCCTAGGGACTCTCTTGCCCAGAGAGGTGGTCTACACACCTGGGCCTATAAATAGGCATATATAAGAAAAAAGAAATGCAGAGGGGTTCAGAGGGTGTTTTCAAACATTGAAATTGATTTCTGTTGTTATGCTACTTTGTTTTGTTCCAATTGGTCAGCCATGCCTATGCCCTCATGCTCGCATAATTTGGGGACAGACTCTTGCATGCCCATTAGAATACAAGCAAACAGAAAGGGTCAATATAATGAAGACATTCTCCTGGTTTGTATGGACCTTAAATCTGTGTTCCCTGAAATTCTTACTTCCACTCACCACAGAGTCTTTCACCATAAGATGTTGTCCTGTCTCTAGTGAATAGACGGAAGAGTGAACCCAAGGCCCTTCTGCTTTCCAGCATCTATTCTGCTCTTCTCTTCCAGTCATTCTTTCGTCTCAGCCCACAAAACACTCTTTCCAGCCTGGTAGATGAAGTAGCTTAACCTTCCTCCCTGCTTTTGACTGAGGTATTTTTGCTTTACCATTAAACCCTGTCTCCCATGTAGGGTGTGGGTTTTTGGAAACAAGCTGAGAAGACTTGAAGAATATAACAGACTTGAGTCCTGCTGAATCTACCACTAATTTAACATGCAGAGATATGATTATATCCTTGAATGGAGAAAATGAAGGGAAAATATGAGAAGAATAAAATAGATTAGTATCCCAAAATATTTTCCTGCTATTGATAGTTTTTTTCAGTAATCCAAGCAAGAGATAAAGTCGCTTGAATTATCTTAGTGATGAAAAATTCATATATTTGGGTTATACATTTCAATGTAAGTAAGATAGAATTCAGCAGAGGAGAGTGGGTGAGAGTGAATCATCAAGAAATATGGAGGGTAACCTAGGCTTTTGGCCTGAGGCGCCGGTTTATTATAAGAATAACAATTTACTGAGATGTAGAACAGTGGAATGGGAGTATGTTTCAGGAGGAAATGGTGGAGTTCAATTTCTTTTTATATATAGAAAAAAAATCTGTGAAAATTCAAGTAGATTTCAACTTAGCTGTAGGATATGTACATGTGGAGTCATAAGACGTCTGGGCTGGAGATAAAAGCATGGAGTCACATACACTTAATGTCCAAACTTAGAGTCTTAAAAGAATAATCATTTATTATTTAAACTAACTTCATTACTTGAGATTGTGAGTGAGGAATAATTTTATTTTCCAATTCACCATGTTCTGTTTACTTTTGTGTGTCTCCCAAATTTTGCTTTTATCAGTTCATTTTTTAGTTCAACTGTCTCCTTTGTTGCACCTATCACACTTAACTAAAAGAAGCCAATTGACATGTGAACGATTCTATCTGGAAATCATCTTTCTAGGATTCATAAAATCATTAGATAGATCATTGAATTTACCACTGGCAATAGTTTTACCACTTTTTCTACCATGACATGCCATGGATCTCCATTTTTCAAAGTTGTGATTACTATTTCCTTGTCATTTTTCCATCCTTGATGCCCAAGAAGTTTGCTCTCCTTTTTCCAGTTTTCCTTAACAGTTTATTCACTGCATTTTGTTTGTACGTGCTTCTCCACTACAAAGCTGGTGCTTTATATTTTTGTTACAGTACCACCACATTTCTAAGTCCCTATGTATTGGTTAGGTTTGGTGCATATCAATCTAATCCCCAAATTTTGTGGCTTAGAAGAACATCATATGTCAGTTCAGTGGTTCTTCCAATTTGGGACGCCTCAACTGAACGTGATTGGTCTATCCTGGCATCATCTATGTATGCAAAGTTTGGCTTGGTGGCAAGTTAGGTGACAGGGAGGATTTGGCAATATGTCCCTCATCATTATCAGGCTATCCCAGCCTTCTTAATATAATTATGGTATTTTTAAGTGCATTACAAGAACGCAAGCTCCAATGTGCAACTACTTTTCCTGCATCTCTTGTGTCACATTTGAGATGTTCTTGTTGGCAAAAGCAATACATGTGGCCATCCCCCAGAGTTAGTGTAGCTAGGGACTACCCAATAACTTGGATGTAAGGAGTCAAATTGTTGCAGCAAATTTGGCACACCTGGAAAAGTATAATATGGAAGGCCCACCACCATTGCTTAAGGATTATTGCATTTTAAGGCTATGAACACTGGAGAAGGAACCAATAAATGAGATAGAATTGTATGAATGAGAGTGTTCTGTGGGAAATAAGGAGAATGCAGGATCAGAAACAGAGGTTACTGAAAAACAAAGGGGTTCATAAACACTTGAATGAAGATGAGTAATAAAAGAAAATGAACAGTGGGCAGTGTCCACCAGTTTTCTTTAACATCTTAATTTTATTGTTTTCAGTGTTCCAAGATTCACTGTTTATGCACCACTCTCAGTGCTCCATGCAATACGTGACCTCCTTAATACCCACCACTAGGCTCACCCATCCCCACATCCACCTCCCTTCGAAAACCCCAGTTTGTTTCTCAGAGTCCACAGTCTTCATGGTTCGTCTCCACTTTTAACAGCAAGCATATCCACAAGGATGTTTAAAAGATTTGTTTTGACGTAGTGAGGGGAAAACCCACCCAGAATAGGAAAGAGGCTTAGATGTGAGTACAATCTGTACAATTACCCATTGTATTTTATAATATAGCTTTCCACAGCTGTGAAGGACAGATAATTTTCAAAATTCTAACTCAAAATCACTCTAAATATATTGCCAACCACATGGAAAGTAATCACAGTATCTATTCATGATTCATGGCAGTCAGAGGGCACATGGTAATCTCCAATGCATTTCTATGGCTTTAAAATACATGCCAGGCTCTATTCCTGTCCTGGCCAGAGTCCTGGTGATGCAGTTGGTAGATGGATGGGTCCAGCTGAGAACTCCAACATCAAGCACCTGAGGTAGATATCTATGTTTAGAGTGGGAAAACCATGAATAATATGATGACCCTTCAAAACATTTTCTTCAAACTTTGTTTAAGACTGAGATATTGAAGTCAAAGAGGAAATAATGAATAACAATAAAAATTGCTCATTTCTTCCATTCAGTTGAAAATCAGAGATTTATTATATTCTGGGGACACTCAATAACATTCTATCTATTTGGTGTTATCTTTCATTTCACAAATATTTCTTCAGTCATAGTGGGAATTAGCCAGCCATACTAGTTAATGACAACGGTAACTTAATCTGCCATTCATTCCAGAACCTTGGCTACTCCTTTTCTGGATAGTTATCAGAGACATTATGCATAATATTGGAACTTAATACATTTGCACTCCTTTTTTGGGGGGAGAAGCCATCAGCATTATTTTATTTTATTTTTGAATTTTTATTTCCAAACGACTTAAAAATAAGTGAGACAGAGCATGTTCTTTCAAACCTAAGTACTTTAGAATGCCTTTCAAATAATACTGACATTCTCTTATTAATCATAGTTCAGGATATTTAGGATTGATTAAATGTTATTACCCACTCTACAATCTATGTTCAAATTTTGTCAATTATCTCAACTATGTCCTTTACAATTATTATTTTGGGATTCAAGATTACAGGTTCTGTTCCATTTTCATGTATTTTTAGTTTCTTTTTGTCTAGAGTAATTCTTCAGTGTTTCTTTGTGATTCATGACTTTTATGTTTTTGAAGCATCCAAGTCAGTTATTTTGTAAAATACTTCTCTTAGTTTGTGTTTGTCTGATGTTGCCCCATGGTTAGATTTATGTTATACATTTTTAGCAAGAATGTTATTGAAATGATATTGAGTCATTCCCAAAGCATCATTTCAGGAAACATATAATGTTGATTTGTACTGATATTGATGATGCTTACTTTGATGACTCCACATTCCTACTTTATCATTCCTTATTTAGTTGTTACCCGGATCCTTAATGTCAGAAAGAATTTCCCCTCCTCATTCATTCATTCATTCATTCATTCATTCTTTATATCTGTTTGAACTAATGACTCTCATTTTACTCATTGGGTTCAAATCCATTCCTATCTTTATTTTTTTAATTGCTTCAAATTTACAGAAAAAGTATATAAGAGATAGTACAGAGAGTTCCTGTATACTTATTCAAAGTTTCTATTGTCCTCTCACATCCAGTTTCCTTATTATTAACATTTTAAATAAATTTGAAAAACCTTATTTTTTAAAGTTTTTTTTTAATATGTTTATTTATTTGTCAGGGAGAGAGGCCACACAAGCAGAGGCAGCGGCAGGCAGAAGGAGAAGCAGGCTCCCCACTAAGCAAGGAACCCAATGCAGGACTTGATTCCAGGACCCTGGGACCATGACCTGAGTTGAAGGCAGACGCTTAACTGACTGAGTGACCCAGCCATTCCTAAAGAGTTTTTATTTATTCATTTATTTATTTATTTATTAGAGAGGATGGTAAGGAAGAAGGATGAGCAGACTCTGCACTTGGCATGAAGCCCAATGTGAGACTCAAACTCACAACCATGAGATCATATCTGAGTTGAAATCAAGAGATGCTTAATTGACTGAGGCACCCAGGTCCCCCTTTATTGTTAACATTTTATATAAGTATTGTATGTTTCTTATAATTAGTGAACCAATATGAACACATTCTTGTTAACTGAAAGTCATACTTTACTCAAGTTTCCGTAGTGTTCACCTAATCTGATTTATCTGCTCCTGGATTCCAGCCAGGATACTACAGTACATTTCTTGTCATGTCTCCTTATGATAGAAGAGGCTGTGAAATGTTCTCATAATTTATTGGTTATTAATGACTTTGACACTTTTGAGATCCACTGGGCAAGTATTTTGTAGAATGTCCCTCAAATGGAATTTATTTGATGCTTTTCTAATAATTAAACTGAGTCTATGTATTTTGGGGAGGAGGATAACAGTGGAAAAATACCATTTTAATCACATCATATCAATGGTACATACTATCAAAATAACAGCATTGTGGATATTGACCTTGAATATCAATATCTAGCTGAGGTAGTATTTGTCGGGTTTCTCAAAAGTTCCTCCATTTTTTTTTTTTTTTTTAGCAAGCCAGTATGAATTGCCAGCACTTAAAGAGTTTTGAGTTACTGCTCTACTAGCTTGAGAGGGGAGTATCTACATAAGTTATTCAGACTCTTCTTCATATTTGTCTTATTTCCCTGTATGTTTATTTATCAAATTATTTATATAAGTGCAGACTTATTAGGTGAATTTTAACTAAAAAAATGGAGTTGTCTCAGGACTCACACATTGCTTTTGAGGGCAGGATATTGACGTAAATGAGTCTAAGTAAGGATTCATAGATGTTTATGTTGTTTTGGGATAGGATACAACTCTTATTTATTTTGATGCATTTATTTTCCCAAATCTGCTTCCTTCAGGCTGGCTTCCATACCTGTTGGCATGTTTCCACGTATTTTCAAGCATTTCCTTACTCCAACATTATTTTTCATAAAAAAAAAAAAACTCTTTAGTGCTTGCTTTTCTTATTTGAAATCTCCTATTTATAAAATATGGCTTTTTCATACATACATGTTTTGTATTCAATGTTATATTTTTCTATTATCCTTTCTTCACCAGCACTTATGAGGTACCAAGGAGTTAAAAATTCATTTGTAATATCATAAGGTAGGGGCTTCTATAAGCCCATAAACTCTTGGAAATGTACTAACGTGAAATGACTTAAAAGATTTTGTTCACAGTTTTAAAATTGTTGGCTTAGGAAATTTGGAGTTCAAACATTTTTTTTTTTTTCCCATTGGTAACTGACCTTCTCATTTCAAGTATTTCATTTTAAATGTATGTTTTGTTTTGTTTTGTTTTGTTTTTTATGATTTCTCACAATTTTCTAATACCTAATCCACTGCTTTGGCCCTTTTTGCCTATTCCAACCATGATGTGTCACAAAAAATCTTTTTCTTCCCAGACTCATTGTTTATTAAGGTTTCTGGGGCTTCAAACTTTGGGAGAAGTCTTGAGCCCAGAAAACAATGCTAGATTATAAGAGAAAGCACTCTCCAACCCCTTCCAGTGAGTAGTTACAGGAGAGTTTATTTTGCAACCCTTTCTCAGCACATGTAGAATGTCTTATTCTCCCCTGTTGCTAAAGCCCTTAATATATGCTTTAAAATTTTTACATCAATATACTGTGCTCAAAAGAAACGTGTAAGCCCTGAGAACAACCCCATTTTCCTAATTAAAATTCATTTTATTCATATGTAAAGTGTCAACATTAGAACTGTGTGTAGCTCTCAAAGACCCATGTTAGAGCGCCATCTGTCATCCAGAAATGAAAGTACGGGAGCAGGAAAACAAATTGCTGAGAACCCAGGCTCCCAGCTGATACTGAGTATTTTGGTAATTAGTGTGAGGAGAGACCTTAGAGTCCTAAAAAGAGCAAACTGTAAGGAACCACTGATGATGGACTTCAACAGAGAGAGGACTAGAATACTTTTAAATTACAAAATCAATAGATTGCTGCAAATACTTAAAAATTACAGAAGCTGACAAGTTAAAAATTTCAGAATTTATACAAAGTATTCCTTTGTTTTCCCTATTTCATTCCAAACTGCTTTTTAAATTTGCTTATGCATCCAGATATTTTAGGATGTTTACAACTATATTAGACACAATATATATCTATAACTACTTATATAGAGTTGGATATATAGATATAAATATAGATATCAGATTTTATAACATTTACAAATATATCAATTGAATATTTATCTATATATCTACTTAGTATACATATTTCTATATATTTAGCATGTACAAATATATATATCTATATTTAATATAATTATATATGTATGTGATATTCACATTTTGTTGTCCAAAAATAACTTTTGTAGTATGCCATATGCTTTTTTTTATATCACTAGATAACTAGCTACATTATTTTTGTTAGCATGTTGTATTACAAATTACGTATACCCATTAATTTGTCTATGCTACATTGATAAATGTTATTTCTACTTTTCACTATTTTTGGAAAAATGCTCTGGAGAACATCATCATAAATGTCATACTTAGTAAAGACAGAATGGATTGGTCAAAAAAAAACTGCAGCGATATATATATCCTCCTTTAAAATATATAAGTATCAAATATGCAGTTCCCAAACCTGATTATTAGCAATTCATTTGTTCCCTAATCAAGCTAACATGGCTTCTCTTATTAGCCTATTTAAGTTTTTTTGGGTGGAGGGAAAAACAAAACAAAACAAAAAACTGTTCTTATGACTTAATATATGTTTAAAATATGCTTGTTTTTGCTTTCCTTTTTAATTTTGAGTCAGTTTGTGTTCTGAGTTTACACTGAATGCTACACTATGGGTATAGCAAATATTTTCCAAATGTTTGATTATTTATTTGAAATCCTACTCACCCAATTTTACCTAAACATGATATCAACAGTAACAGAAAAAAACTGTAAATATTTATCATTTCTAGATTTGAGAATTTTATTAGGAAAATATTTTAATTTTCATTTAAAACTTCATTTTATCTGGGATTTATGTATATTTATAGCAAAAAAAAATTGAAAATCTAAGGTTATTTTATGAACGAATGGCCGATGTCAAAAAGTTTTGAGTTTTTCATCTTCTACATTGTGAATCTTAATTAAAAGTTCATCTTAAGTCAAGTATTTAAAAGAAAATACATTCAGTGAAAGACAGGTTTAAGAGTCCCCTGGAAGATGAGACCGTGCTATTTTTACCATTTTGGAGCATTTGCTTCTTCGTATGCTTTGATTCCGGTAAATTTGCCTCAATACTTATCTTAAGGCACGGGCTACTTTGTAACATTTCAAATTCAGAATTTCAGAATTGACCAGTAAGAATATAGCTACAGACTCTCTAAACCATTTATTTTTTTGACAAAGCGACCTCAAATGTTTTGTCCTCCAAGCAACGGTTAAAAGAAGGAAAAAAAAAAAAAAAGTTTACGCTTTTACATTTATATTCGGTGCTGAAAAATAGCGAAGACGTGGAAATCAATTGTGGGGGAACAGAGCGTTCTGGTACTGTTTTTGGATTTGCTCGTATTTCCTGACTTAAGAACAGCCTGGAGTGAACACTACGTGAGCCTCTGCTCTCCACAGAACGACTGCGTTAGTACCAGGACCAGGACAATCTACGCGCGCTACAAAAAACCGCTACAAGAAAAAACGTCTTGGTCCGCCTTGCTGCCTGACTGGCTGAGCACTGTGGGAACGTCACGTGACTCGCGATGAAGACGGCGGTCGGAAAAGGCCAAACTCAAGAGCGTCTGCGCGTTATTGGTGGATGGGACTAGGTACAGTGTTTCTGTCCCTCTGGGCTTCCGTCTCCGGGGTCTCTTCCGGTCCGTTCAGGTTTAAGGCTCTAAACCAGAGACTTCCCATTGGTCGTTCGCGGCGGGGAGACACGGACGCTTTAAAGCGCTGGGTATTCAATGGCTGATTCCTTCTAAGCTGTTCGGTCCACCAGATTTTGTTTGATTTTCAGCCTACGCGGGAATTGACTTCTCCTAAAAAATGTTAAAGTGTGTTTTTAATGTCCGTTGTTTTATATTAATATGAGAGTACGTACATAAAGATTATGGTGTACCTTTTAATAGTGCTTTTAGTTTTTCTTTACCTTAATTCAGTTGGCCATTTTTTTTTTTCCAAATGTTTTAGTTTAGATTTATTGGCGGTGGGTTTTTGTTTTGTTTCGTTTTGTTTAATGGGAAGCCAACATTACTTAAGATCCTTTTAGACTTAGGTACTGATTAGTGTTTTGCGCGCCTATTTTTCCACCCCCATGGTTCCAGGAACAAAGTTAATTTCAGAATTTAACGCAGTATCCCCAAAATCTTCTGATTATTGCCAGTATAAAATTTTGCTTCCAGTTGAAAACTTTTAGTCTTTTAAGTTCAATTTTATTTTTATTTAAAACAACTTTAAAATGTTCGATTAATTAATTTCAAAATAGCTTTGTACTTTTAAGCCTCCCCTAATACACAGCTCTCCTCCTCTTAACAAATATCCCTTAATTTCATCCTGAAATACTAAAGTTCAGATATTTTTTTTTTCAGGTTTACCATACTTGGTTCTTCCAGTGCTATATCCTAGCTCAGGCTTCTGTATCTATTGTGGAAACCTTCACTAGCACCTCACACAAAACGAGTCTAGGTCTGTTTTCTTTCCTATGTGTTATAAGTTATTTGGAATTTACCTGTTTGGTCTTATGTATTCCAAAAATTATTACGGAAGACCATTAACAAAGACAAGTGAGAAACAGAATCGGGAAAATCCTGTAACATGAAATTCCTGATACGGTATTCAGTATTTACTTTCAACTCTTATTTTTATAGCCTTATAATTTTCTTTTATAGAATATTTAGAACTATGTGCATATATGCTTTGCTGTGTTAACTTTCTAATTTTTGAAGAAAGGAATTTTATTATTAGAAATTTAAATTATACCTAAATAAGTTACATAATTAATGACTACCATCTACTTTCTGACTCCTCTGCAATTTGTAACCACCAATATCCATACTTTGATGTCTCTTTTTCCGGATCTGTGCTTATTAGTGCATGGCATGTATTATCATGGCATGTATTATCATTAGTACACGTGCATTAGTACAAAGTACATGGCATGTATTATCATTATGCCATTTCATAGGAGAGGACCCTAAGGATGAGGTAGGTAGTGTAACTGGTGATAGATTACATAGGTATTAAGTGATGTAATTGGAATGCTATCACACTTGTTCTCTCTACACCACTATCCTTCTCATCACTGTGTAGGCATAAACATCTTGTCCTATCGTCCCATATTGTGGAAGTGTTAAATATTCAGTAATTAGTTATTTATTTCAAATGTTTGTATCAATTCTGTTGTAAAAATTCACCATAATTTGTTGACCAATTCGCCCATTACTATTTTTTAGGTATATACAGTATTTAGTTTGTTTCCATTGGGGGAAGGGAATGTTTTGGATTTTGTTTGTTTGCCGAAAGACACAGTACTGGAATACACATAACCTCTACATTTATCTACACTACAGGCCCATTATATATTTTGGATCTATTTGTAGAGCTTTAATTTCCAGGTCAAATTATGTGCATCTCTGGAATCTTACTACATCATAACAAACCATTATCCAAATTGTATTATTTTCTACTATAATATACATATTCCTGTAGAGTTCCAATATACATGATATGAGAAATATTTTGTATCTCATTTACAAATTCGAGTACATAATTTTACATTTTGCTTTAGAAGTTATTTCAATACTATCTGCTGCCTTTAACTAAACATTTCCCATTGCTTCAGTGAAGTTTTTTTGAATGACATGATTTGTGAACCAAACAAAAAGGGACAATAAACCATAAAAGAGAGCAGAGAGAAAGCAAAGTACAAAGGTGCTATGAGAACCACTGGGCAAGATACTCTGGAAGGCCTTTGTGTAGGAGTTTGGTATAAGTGCTGCCAGATATGCAAATTAACTCACCATATTTTAAGAATTCTGGTATCATGTCCTTTGTCTTTGGAGACATGTCTTGAAAGAAGTTGTTGTGGCTGATGTTGAAGAGGTTATTGCCTATGTTCTCCTCTAGGATTTTGATGGATTCCTGTCTCACATTGAGGTCTTACTGCATGGAGCACTGAGTGTTATATGTAAACAATGAATTTTGAAACACTACATAAAAAACTAATGACATATTGTATGATGACTAACATAATAAAAAAATACAGGGTAGAGAAGAAAAAAATTCTAGTATTAAAGAAAAACTCTAGTTTCTTCTACATGCAATGAGGACTTTTTTTTATTGCATCAAAAAGTCAAGTCACTGTAAGCAAACAAGGACTATTATAAAAGCTCAGGAATGCACTGACAGTCTTGGCCTCCTTCTAGTTTTCTTTTCCACCATCTTCAATATCAAGGCCTACATATGACTCCAATTATGGAGAAAGAGATAAGAAAATCAGTAGGGGTAACTGTACCTCTTCAGATAGCCTGTATATGGATCACTTGTCCAGTGTGAAAGACACTTGTTCACTTACATACCTGCTCTTTGAGTTGTGGGTTTAGCACAAGGGCTTAGAGTTTTCTCATGGAACGAATCTATGTTGAATCAGAGCTTTAACAATTAGATGTTGCATGACATATTTCATGAAAAAGGATTTGGACCACTTTGTAAGTACAGACTTAATTTAACAATTATTTAGCCACTATCTTAATAGTTACATGCACTTAAACCTCATATCTTAAAGATAAAAACAAATATATAAGCATTCAAAAAAAATCAACTTAGAGAAGCAATACTAAGACTGAAAGCATTTTACTTAAGATCATGCTTTTTGCAGAGGAACTATGATATTGGCCGAAACAATAAATACAACCAAACTCAATTTAAATATTCAACAGTGACATCCTTACAAATTTTATATAAATTCTTCATGTGCCTTGTTACTCTCTATTTCTTATTGCATCGTTTTCCTTCCTGTAACATTCCATTTGGGGGGTACTTATAGAGAAGTATTGCTTTATCTCTAACTTGGCCCTGGCCATGGTTGAACAGACACATCTCAGTAGTTCCTGTATGAAAAAAAAAATGCTTAAACGTGTTCATAAGTGGCAGCCTATAAAATGAGTCCCAATGACTCACTGGGATGAGCAAAATTCCCAAGAGTAATATAAACTTCAGTTTTGCCAAACTAAAAATGCAAACTTTGGTATCAAAGGCTATGTTGCTAATTGGTATCTCACAGTCAAAAGCTTTATCCTGGGGCACCTGGGTGGCTCAGTCAGTTAAGCATCTTGCCTTTGGCTCAGGTCACTATCCCAGAGACCCGGGATCAAGTCCCACATTGGGCTCCCTGCTCAGTGGGCAGTCTACTTCTGCATCTTTCCTTCCTCTCCACTTGTGTTCTCTCTTTGGCTCTTTCTCTCTCTCAAATACATAAATAAAATGTTTTTTAAAAAAAGATTTATCCTGCTCAAAGTATAAGTTTAGTTCACTTATGAGAAAGTACTAAAGATTTTTTTTCTCTTTTAAATTTACTTTTTCTTTTTATTATGTTAAGTTAGCCACCATACAGTACACCATTAGTTTTTGATGTGGTGTTCAATGATTCATTAGTTGTGTGTAACACCCAGTGTATTAAAGAATTAAAGAGCATACAAAACATGTTGGCTCTTGCTGGGAACCTGGTAAGCAAAACAGAAATGTAAGATACATTTAAGCATGATACACATGATAGATCATAAACACAGGGTTCTCATGTACCTTTTTTCAGGTCCACCAATGAAAACATTGTAAAGTTATAGTACGGTTATCAAAACCAAGAATTGACCTTGGTATTATCTAAACTACACAGCTTTTTCGGGTTTCAGCATTTTTTAAATTAAATTTTAATTTTTAATTTTTTGGATTTTACTCTTTTTTTTTAGAAGACCTTATTTTTGAGTAATCTCCACACCCAACATGAGGCTTAAACTTGGCAATCTTGAGATCAAGAGTCACATGCTGTACTGAGTCAGCCAGGCACCCTAGATTTCACCCATTTTTTTTTTTACTTTATTTATTTGACAGAGAGAGAGATCACAAGTAGGCAGAGAGGCAGAGGCAGAGAGAGAGGGGGAAGCAGGCTCCCCGCTGAGCAGAGAGCCCGATGTGGGGCTCGATCCCAGGACCCTGAGATCATGACCTGAGCCGTAGGCAGAGGCTTAACCCACTGAGCCACCCAGGCGCCCCGATTTCACCCATTTTTATATGCACTCTTTTTTTGTATATATGTTTGTGGAATTTTATCATACAGATATATTTGTGTAACAGCCATCACATTCAGGATACATAACTTTTCCATCACCCTCCAAATTACTTTTGCATAATTTTTGGTGATTGTAGCACCCTCTCCCATCCTTAATCCCTTTCTCCCTTGATCCCTTTCCCATACCTACAATTTTCTAATTTCAATAATATATAAATTTAAATACTAGGGAAAGGAGTCTTTTGAGATTGGCATGTTTTAACTCAGACTAATGCTTTGAAATCCATCCAAGCTATGCACATATCAACAGGATATTCATTTATATCGATAAGTAGTATTCCATTGTATGGATATGCTCTTGTTGGATTATCACTTCACCCATGGAAGAATATTTGGATTATTTCCTGTTTTTAGAAATTATGAAGAAGCTGCTGTGAACAATCATGTACATGTTTTTGTGTGAACATTAGTTTTCATTTCTCCAGGGTATATTTCCATTACTGACATTGCTGAAGAATATAATAAGTACGTTTTTAACCTTATTAGAAACTGCAAAACTGTTTACCAGAGTAGCTGTATTACTAATACCACTCGGTACTGTCTCATTCTTTAATTTTTTTTATTTGAGCATAGTTGACACACAATGTTAATTAGTTCAGGTATACAACATAGTGATTCAACTTCTCTATATGTTATGCTCACCACAAGTGTAGCTATCATCTGTCACCACACAATGCTATTACAATATTACTGACTATATTCCCTATGCTATATCTTTTATTCTCATGACTTATTGATTCCATAACTTGAAGCCTCTGTTTCCCACTCCACCTCACTCACTTTGTCCATCCCTCCAACCCCTTCCATCTGGCAAACATCAGTGTATTTTTTGTATTTATAGATCAGGTTCTGCTTTTGTTTTTCTTTGTTTTGTTTTGCAGATTACATGAGTGAAGTCATATAGTATTTGTCTTTGTCTGACTTATTTCACTTAGCATAATACCCTTTAGGTCCATCCTTGTGGTCACAATGGCAAGATCTCATTCTTTTTATGTCTAAGTATATAAAATAAATTGCATTATATTCATATATATAATATTTATATTTATTCATTTATTTATTGATGGATACTTAGGTTGTTTCCATACCTTGGCTATTGTAAATTGTGCTGCAATAATAGAGGTACATACATCTTTTTTTCTTTAGTTTTTTTTTGAGGTGGAGTAAATCCCTGGTAGTAGAATTAATACCTCATATGGTATTTCTATTTTTAATTTTTTGAGGAAACTCTAAAGTATTTTCCACAGTGGCTGCTCCAGTTTGTATTACCACCAACAATGCACAAGTATTCCTTTTCCTCATCCATGCCAATACTTCTTGTTCCTTTTATTTTTGATTCTGCCATTCTGACAGGTATAAGATAACATCTCATTGTGATTTTGATTTGCATTTCCCTGATGATTAGTGATGTTGAGCATCTGTTGATGTGTCTATTGGCCATATGTATATCATCTCTGGGAGAAAATCTACTCAGAACCTCTGCCCATATATTTTTGTTTAAGTGTAATTAACAATAAGTCTTAAATTAATTTCAGATGTGTGATACCATGATTGAACAATACTATATTACTCTGCCCATTTAAAAAATATATTTTTTAAATTTCTTTTCAGTGTTCCAGAATTCATTGTTTATGCATCACACCCAGTGCTCCATGCAATACATGCCCTCCATAATACCCACCACCAGGCTCACCCAACCTTCCACCCCCCCGCCCCTCCAAAACCCTCAGATTGTTTTTCAGAGTCCACAGTCTCCATGATTCATCTTCCCCTCCAATTTCCCCCAACTCCCTTCTCCTCTCCATCTCCCCATGTCCTCCATATTATTTCTTATGCTCCACAAATAAGCAAAACCATACGATAACTGACTCTCTCTGCTTGACTTCTTTCACTCAGCATACTCTGCCCATTTTTTAATCAGATTGTTTTATTTTAGTGTTACGTTCTTTATATAATTTTAGAGATTAATATCTTATCAGATATATCATTTGCAAATATATTCTACCATTCAATAGTTTCCCTTTTACTTTATTTTGATGGTTTCCTTTGCTATGCAAAAGCTTTTTATTTTTGATGTAGTCCCAATAATTTATTTTTCCTTTTCTTTGCCTTGCCTAAGAAGAGATATTGTTTAAAAAAATATTGCTACAGCTGATGTAAAACAAATTATGGCCTGTATTTTCCTCTAGGATGTTTATGGTTTCAGGTCCCACATTGAGGTGTTTAATCTATTTTGATTTTATTTTTGTGTATGGTGTTGTTACTGTCATTTTTAAAAAATATATTTTAGGAATTTTAGTAGTATCCCATGGTGACTTTAATTCATATTTTCCCTAATAGCTAAGGATGTTGAATATCTTTCATGTACTTAACTTTTCTTCTCTTTGGTACACTGTCTGGTGTACACTGACTTTCCCATTATTTAATTAGATTTTTTAAAGTTTTTTCTTACTATTTGATTTAGAGAGTTCTTCTTTTTTTTCCTACCTATCTTTTATCACACATACCTTTGTGAATATTTTCACCCATTCTGTACTTTGACTTTTCAATATCATAACAGTGTCTTTCACAGAGCAAAAGTTATTAATTCTGAAGAAGTCCAATATGTCATTTTTTTTTCCTTTTTAAAAAGATTTTATTTCACTCAGCATAATCTCCTCCAGCCCTGTCCATGTTTATATAAAAGTTGGGTATTCATCCTTTCTGATGGCTGAGTAATATCCCATTGTATGTATGGACCATATCTACTTTATCCATTTGTCTGTTGAAAGGCATCTTGGCTCTTTCCACAGTGTGGTGATTATGGGCATTGCTGATATGAACATTGGGATACATATGGCCCCTCTTTTCACTACATCTGTATCTTTGGGGCAAATACCCAGTAGTGCAATTGCAGGATCATAGGGTAGCTCTATTTCTAATTTTTGGAGGAATCAGAGATTATGCTGAGTGAAATAAGTCAAGAAGAGAAAGCCAATTATCATATGGTTTCACTTACTTGTGCAGAATAAGGAATAACATGGAGGACAGGAGAAGGAAAGGAAAAGTGAACTGGGGGAAATCAGAGGGGGAGATGAACCATAAGAGACTGACTTTGAGAAACAAACTGAGGGTTTTGGAAGGGAGGGGAGTGATGGGATGGGTGAGCCTGGTGGTGGGTATTAAGGAAGGCACATATTGCATGGAGCATTGGGTGTGGTGCATAAACAATGAATCTTGGAACACTGAAAAAAAAAGTTAAACTAAAAAAAATAAATTATTTCATTTATTTTACTTGAGAGAGGGAGAGAGGGAGAACAGGAGCGGAGGGGAGAGGGAGAAACAGACTCCCCGCTGAATAGGGAGCCTGATGTAGGGCTTGATCCCAGGCCCCTGAGATCATGACCTGAGTTGAAGGCTTAACTGACTGAGCCACCCAGCCATCCCCATTTTTTTTTTCTTTTATAGACTGTGCTTTTGGTGCCACATCAAATTTCTCTTCTTCTAAACAAAGGTCCACAAACATTCTCCTCTTCAGAAAGTTTTATACTTTTACATTTTAAATTTAGATAAACAGTCCATTTGAGTTTCATTTTGCATAATGCACGGTATGCATTGAGGAACACTGTGCCTGTATGTGTTTGTGTGTGTGTGCGTGCTGGATATAGAACAAAAACCATCTGCTTTAAAAATTAGATCTCCACTGTATTTCTTTATAAACTTTGTCAAAAAATGTTTTGCTTAAAAATATTTTGGTTATTACTGCTTTTATTAACTTAATTCAGTTCCACTGATATATATTTCTATTCTTTCACCAATATCATGTGTTCTTGATTACTGTAGCTCTAAACTAAGTCTTAAAATGAGGTTCTGTGAAAAATAAACTCAAAATGGATTACAGACCTAAATGTGAGACATGAAACCATTAAAATCCTAGAGGAAACACAGGAAGTAACCTCTTTGACAATTGGTCATAGCAACGTTTTTCTCGATATGTCTCTTCACGCAAGGGAAACAAAAGAAAAAAAAAACTATTGGGACTCCATCAAAATAAAAAGCTTCTGTCCAGCTAACTAGACAATCAACAAAACTGAAAGGCAACCTGTGGAATGGGAGAAGATATTTGCAAATGACCTATCCGATAAAGGGTTAGTATCCAAAATACATAAAGAACTTACAAAATTCAACACTCTAAAAATGAATAATATAATTAAGAAATAGGCAGATGCCATAAATAGACACTTTTCCAAAGAAGACATACAGATGGCCAACAGATTCATGAAAAGATGGTCAACATGACTCATCATTGGGAAAATACAAATCAAAACTACTTATTAAATATCAACTCATATCAGGATGGCTGTCAGAATGGCTGAAATCAACAATACAGGAAAAAACAGGTGTTGGTGAGGATGCACTCTTGGTGTATATGCAAACTGGTGCAGCCACTCTGGGAAACAATATGGAGTTTTCTGAAAAAGTTAAAAATAAACTACCCTATGATCCAGGAATTGCATTAGTAGGTATTTGCACAAAGAATACAAAAGTACTAGTTCAAAGTGATATATTCACCCTAATGTTTATAGCAGCATTATTTACAATAGCCAAATTATAGAAACAGCCTAAGTGTCTGTCGACTGAGAAACGGATTAAGAAGTGCTGTGTATATATACAATGGGATATTCCTTAGTCATTAAAAAATGAATAAAATCTTACCATTTACAATGAAATGGATGGAGCTAGAAAGAGAAGCAAAACAAGAAACAGACTCTTAGTGGACAAACTGATAGGTACCTGAGGGAGGTCGGTGGAGGGGATGGGGTAAATAGGTAATAGGGAATAAGGAGTGAACTTGCTGTGATGAGCACCAGGTGTTATACAGAAGTGTTGATCACAATATTATACACCTGAAACTAATATTACACTGTATGTTAACTAATTGTAATTTAAATTTAAAAAAAAACTTTAAAAAATCAGGTTGTATGATTCCTCCAATTTTGTTCTTTTTCAAAACTATTTTAGCTATTTTACTTACTTTGCCTTTTCAATAACAATTAAATTATGCTTGCTAATGATTACCCAAAAAGCTTGCTGGGACTTGCGTAGGGATTTTTTTACTTCTATATACCAACTTGGAAGTATTGGCATCTTTCTATGTTGAGTCTTTCATTATATGAATAAGGTATACCTTTCCATTTATTTTGGTCTTGTTTGATTTTTTTTATTAGTGTTCTGTAATTTTCAGCTAAAGATCCCACATATGTTTAGACTTATATCCAAGGTTTTTTTCTAATATCTGATTATTGTTTATGGTATTGAGTTTTCAATTTGAATTTCCAATGATCTATTCACTGTGTTGACATAATATATGATAACTCTCTAAATTCACTTCTAAATTCTAGGAATTCCTTGGTAGATTCTTTGAGATTGCCTACATATCATCTACAAAATAATTTACTTCTTTTTTCTACCACCATGATTTTCATTTTGTTTCTTTTTGCTTGATTTCCAAAGCTAAAACATCTAGTAGTTTTCTAAAAAAGGCTGAGAGTGGGACATCTTTGGCTCATTTCAGTCTTTTACCATTATATTTGATATCAGCCATAGGTTTTGTAAATGTTTTTTATCAGATTGAGAAAAATTACTCTCTTTGTAGTTTGAGCTCTACTTTTATGATAGATTTGATCAAGAATGAGTGTTAGAGTTTGTATGCCTTGATTCTTTTAAATTTATTTAGTTTTTGTTTTGTTTTTGTTTTTGTCCCAGAATATGGCCTATCGTGGTAAGTGTTCCATGTTCCTCTCAAGTGAACATGGAACACTTACCACGATAGATCATATTCTGGGACCAAAAATAGATAACTAACTAAATAAATAAATACATTTAAAAGCATCAAGGCATACAAACTCTACTTGAAAGGAATATGTACTCTGTTATTGTTGAGTAAAGCAAATAAATCTATAAATGATTAATTTAATGGATAGTATTGTTCAAATATTCAGGGCACCTGGGTGGCTCAGTTGTGTAAGCTTCCGCCTTGGGCTCAGGTCATGATCACAGGGTCCCAGGCACCCTGCTCAGCAGGCAGCCTGCTTCTCCGTCTCTCTCTGCCTGTTACTCCCCCTGCTTATGTACCCTCTCTCTGTCAAATGAGTAAATAAAATCTTTTTAAGAATATTCTATATCCTTCCTGATTTTTTTCTCCTTTTCTACTATATATTGAGGACTATTCTAGTTTCCAAATATGATTTTGGATTTGTGCATTTCTCCTTGAGGTATTATCAGATTTTTTTAGTTGGCATTTTGAAAAGTTGTTATTTGGTAAATGAAGGATTAGGATTGTTAGGTCCTCCTGATAAACTGACAAGTTATTACTATGAAATAACCTTCTTGGGAGCACCTAGCTAGTTCAATCAGTAGAGCATGTGACTCTTGACCTTGGGTGGAGAATTCAAGCCCCATGTTGGGTGCAGAGCCTACTTAAAAAAAAAAAAAAGAATTTGTGAAATAACCTTCTTTTTCCCTGATGGTATGTTTTCAGTATAACAGTTTTCAATGATACTAATTTTGCCATTAAAAATATATTTTGATTTTTGTTAGAATAGTGTATATTTGTCTATACTTTTAGTTTTTCCCTACTTATACCTTTATATTTGAAATACATTTCTTCAGGCACCTTATAGCTGGCTCTTGTGTTTATGTCAAATCTCACAATGTATCTTTGAGTTTATGGATTTACACCCTTTATATTTGAAATTATTATTACTATATTTAAGTTAAAGTGGATCATATATTTCTATTTGCCACATGTATTCTTTGATCACTTGTTCTTATCTGCCTTGTTTGCAATAATATTGTATATCTAAGGATTCCACCTTGTCTGCTTTATTGACTATTCATCTGTAACTTTTAAAATCATTATTGTGGTTAATTTAGTATGGTAAACACGTTTAACTTCAAAGTTTATCTTCCAATGATGTTATACCACTTCACATAATGTATAAAAGCCTTAAAATACTATAATTCCATTTCTCAAATTCCAAGATGTATGAACTTATTGTAACACATTTTACTTTTGCACAAATAACCCCACATTATGTTATGATTATTTTGTCTAAACTGTAAATTATATGCTTATATTTAAATAAGAAAATATATATTACATGTTTATTCATGTGCTTACAATTTCCTATGCTCTTCATTCCTTGGTGTAGATATACATTCCCACCATCTATTTTGTTCCTTCTGCTGGAAATTTAACAATTCCTGTAATGAGGGTCTATTAGTGATGAATTCTTTCAGCTAAAACATACATGAAAAATTATTTATTTTCCTTTGTTTTTGAAAAAAATTTGCTTTGTACTGAATACAAGATTAATATTTTTCCTTTTTAGTATTTAACAACATCACTGCACTCTCATCTTTTTTGTATGGTTTACAAAAATAAAAAAGAAGAAATTCTTACCTCTATTTTTTTGTACCAACATGTCCTCACCATAAGCAAGGGAATGGGAAGAGACCAATGGATTTAAAGGGCCTCTGAGAACCATAATCTGTAAGGATGTCAGGAACATGAAGAGCAGAGCATGGTAGGACTAGGCAAGTGAGAGAGGAAAAACAAGAAGTGATGCTGGGCAGCCTACAGAGGAATGCATGCTGTGTTGAGGAATTTTCAATGTACAAATCTTGTTCCTTGAAGTGTTACCTGCAGCGCAGAGGTTTTCCTGTCAGAAAAAACAAGTGAGGATGGTTCCTGTCCACTGAACATGTCCCTGGAAATTGCCAAGTGGGGATCTAGTCTTAGGAAGAGCAAGGGTGCAGGAAGAAGAGAGAGCTCACATGCTTCCCTAATGGCAAGGACCCTGAGTGCTCCTGTTCACCTTTCTGTTTCTATTCCACACCACACCTGAGTGTAGGCTCTTTCCCCTCACTCACTTTAACTGTGTATATGGGATGCATTGATTTAAAAAACGTTCTGATCTGGCATCTCACTACGCCATCTAGTGTTCACATTCTGGAGCCAAGAGAAGTCTCAGACTGGTGAGGATAAACCTGGTTTGCGACTGCGCAGAGAAGGGATCTGTTTCAAAATTATTTTCTAGAAAGTTGGTACATACTTAAGCGAATTAAATTGGTATTCAATACATGGTGCTCTGATACCTTTATCATTTTAATTCTAGTATCTATCATTTTAGTATATGATTTGGCACATAACTTCTTTCTTGAATTTAGAAAGTTTAAATGTATAATGAAATTTGATTTTTTTAGAAAAATAAAAGGAATAGCAAAATGAACACCTATATTCCACCACCTGGATCCAAAATTAGTAGCATATTTCTATAGTAAATTTATTATATACCTAAGTGTGAAGCAGACAATTTTAAAGTCTATAAAGCACCATGAAATTTCTGCCTGTATTTTTACAAAATAAATTCTTCTATAACCACAATACCTAAGTCGTCCCATCAAAGATTAAAGGGATAGTTCCTTAGGTCATGATTCTGTTCCATATGAAAATTTCTGCAATTGTTCCCCAAAACATTTACAGAAGATTTTTTCCCCCCAGACAGGATGTGATAGTAGATTATGTATTGCTATTGACTATAGTGTCTCTAAATTCCTTGTAAATCCTAGGAAATCTCCCCAACACCATTCCCGCTTTCATGTTTTAGTACAACCTCTGAATTTGTTCAATGGCACGCCTCTTCTCCGCCCTCGCCCTGCTTTTGCTTTTTTCAGCCTCCGGGACTTTCCACTCTTCGCGCCAGCAACAGCCAGCGGTGGCGGGAGCCCCAGGAGTGTCGTCCCCGAGAGCTCCTGCGCAAGCGCAGGTGATAGAGTAGAAGCGGTCCATCTCCTTACCTAGCCCAGCAAAGGCTGGGCCCCAGCGGGCGATGCTGATCTGAAGACTTCTCTGCGGGGTCTGCTGTGCAGGCGAGGCTAGCTGTTCCTTGTTCTCCCTCTGAATTTGTTCAGAAATCATACTGCTTGCTGTGCGTTGTTGCTTTAGGCCTTGTTTTGTGATATTTGTTCTTGCATTTTGTTTGTCATGTAAATATTCTTAAGATGTGTAAATTCTCATAAAAAAAAATCACATAAACATCATATACAACCAGTTTCATATTTTTGTATTGTGTATAATTTTCATTCTTGTTTTTAAAATGCAACCATAATCATTTTTCAATAATTTTGAAATCATTTTTTCAATTATTTTATTATTTTCAATCATTACTGTTTACTAAATTGATTTTTTTATGGAAAAGCAGATGTGATATTTTCATTATTTGAGTGTTTTACAGAAATTTTATGAGTCTCATGCTGTAAAAAAGTGCTGTGAATATTTTAGCATATGGCTTAATTTGTTCTAATTGTGAAAAATTCACAAAGGCATTTATTTGTATACACAGAATACTAAGATTCCAACTCTGAATGCAGAAACCAGACACTTCTTTACTAGGCAAGTATGAATTTTGTAATATTGTTTTTTTTCCTCCTTATCCAAAAGCTGTAGACCTTAGTTGGAGCCTGTGATTACTTACACATCATCTTTTTTAAATGTCTGTATGATGTTTATTTATATTCCTGGTCCATAATATAGATATGTATTCTTTTCTTACTCTTTGATGAGAGGATAGTAAAATTGTTTTCAATGAAATAAAAAATGCTGCTCAAAATGTGTGTATGTACATCTGTTCCAGGAAGCACATACTTTTGTAATATGATCTCTTATGGATGGAATTGTAATATTTTATCAATTAACAAAATACTAAATTATTAATGTTTGTGATTATTTAAAATCATCATTTTGTTGACTTTATCAATTATTTATCCACCTTTCTATTATTTAGCTGATCCATTAGTGTTCATTGTTTCAAGCTGAAATCTTTGACACATCTGTGACATTGTTTGCGAATAGGCTGATGAGTGTCCTGGAGAATGCAGATGGGATTCCTTGACCTGGGTTGAATAGGGAATTCCTCACCCCAAACCACTAAGAGATGCAAAAGCAAGAAGAGGGTAGAAACAATGCAGGGGTCCAACAAGGAGGCTAAGATTTATTTAATGCCTGAAATGTGGAAAGCACAGATGTTGAAAGGAACACATTCTTTTAAGAAGGAAGCCTCCTCACAGGGTACATCTCTGAGACTCAATACGTCTGCTATGCAAGTAATAAAATTCTTGATTTAAATGTCTAAGAACTATTCTTGGAAGTGGAGAGGGGGGTGTTTGTTCTAGGTTTATGAGATGTGATAAAAAAGTGGAGCAAAATCATGATATCTTACGGATATTTTGCTCCAAAATGTGTATTCACAGCCAAGATGCCAATACTGGACATCAGTACTCTATACAGAGAATTTAAAAGCCTTATCTCACTCAAAAAATTGTGTCTCATCTTCACTCCATTTGATCCTGTCACCATTAAACTTAATTTTTCCTGCATGTGGAGAACAATCCACTGTTTCATGCAAACTACAGAGAATGTGGTGTTTATGTAGCAAAAGGCAGGGATGATTCCCAAATTTAAAGGAAACTGGAGGATTTGGGGAGAAATAAATAGAGGTAATAAACCTTACTGGTTACTCTGTATTTTGATGATAATTTTGTTTTGACCTTGTGAATAGAAAACTCTACTGGACTTATTTCATAATAATTATTGTAAGTTTGTTGGCCACACATAACAAGAAATCCTAGGAAAGGCAGATTAGGGTCATCTTGGTAGTTCAGCCTACTTATACACATCATTTCCTTTATCTCTAATGTAAAACTCTTCATCCTTGGGCTTGTCACAAATTAGCTATGACATGTAAAGACCTCTATCTTTCTGCAGTCAGAGGATTAAAGCATGGAGGGCCAAGTTCACATGACTTTTCCTTGTGTCTTTTTTTTTTTCATAGTTCCCATAGTTTTGTGACCCATATCTCAGTGGAGTAATGATGCACATAGTAACACTATCTGCATGGTAACTGTCATGGTTGTCATCTTTTCTTATCATTAGTCTTGAAGTGTGGTTTGATGACATGTAGTGAGCTAGATCTTGAGTGAACCAATATGCAGTGACTGTCCTACTTTCCTCTTCCGCATCTGAGGAGTGTTTTAGGCCACTGAAGGCAGAATGTAGTATCACATATGAAATACTATTTTCAGTTTTGTATTATCCTAAGATGTGCCTGGTTGTAAAAAACTGGTAACAAATCTGGGGGATTGACTGAGGCATTCCTGTTTTTGTCACTTATTAGATCAAAGACTGCCAGCAAGTTATTAAATACCTAATTTTGTTATATGTTTGATGGTAATAACAGCAATGATCACCTTGTAGAGATATGTGTGAATTGAATATGTTAATAACAGTAACTAATATATAATTATTCTCAAAAATATTTGTTATTATTTTTTGAGAAGAGATGTTTATTAAATTGGTGAGGAGCTGTGCAGAAAGAAAAAGCCATACAGAACAAAGGATGTGTGTTCTTTACCAACCTTCAAATTGGCTAGAACTTACTGCTTGATTCTAGATGTACAGTCAGAAGGGAATGCAGACATGGGGAATTTGATTTGTGATGCCCGCTTATAAAACTGACTGCCAAAGTGTGGTTTGCATTTACTTTCAGGAGACAGAAGCTACTTTAATACCTAGTATTCATATCTATCTGTCCAGCAGTGGGAACATTGATAAAGAGTTTATAGAATCATGTTTGACAATACAGATACCAGTATATATTAATCATAGTTTTAATATCCAAATATATTATCACCTCTAAGTTTTAAAATATCAGAACTCTCATTGCTATTTTACAGATCAGAAATCGGAGGAATATACAGGCTAAGAAACTGAACCAAAACCACACAGAAAATGGCAGAATTGGGAATTCAGCTCAGGCAACCAGATTTGACAAATACTACTCCTCAATATGAAAACCCACTTCCAACAGCATGTAAGTAGCAAAAAATCTGGAATTTTAAATGTTTTGTTTGCCTTCCTCTGAGGCTATTACTCCAAGGCTATTAATTTCATTCTCTTGTCTTCTAGTAGCCCTTTCTTTGAACACCATGTTGAAAAGTGGCCTTGGTATCTCCTCTTTGGGTTGATGACACAACTACTCTCAGAATAATCCCTATATGGGGAAGGGCCTCAAGTTATAGGCTATAATAGTAAATAAACTCTCATGTGGTGTTAACTGAAATGCTAAGATTTTTCAGTGAAATATGAGATCTGAGTGTTCTGCTCCCTCTAAAAAATGCAATATAGTGCTATGTTGAATATATAAACAAAACTGGACACTGCATAAAGTAGTAAGGACAGATTTTAATCAATAATATACTATTGCAATAGGAAAGATGGTCCAACATTTATTTGTACAGAAAATAGTAGGCATTTTAAAGAGAGAATGAGGGAAAAGGAATGGAGGTGAGTGGTGGTTTAGTGGAGTCAGTGAAATGAAATTGACAAAGGGTTAGTAAGTGTAAATGTGATTATGCCAGCTGTGTCTGTTAGCTGACAACTATTAAAGTTAAGATTCTATCCCCCTACAGGGACTGAAAGAGGTGCTATCTTTCCTAATTTCATTTCAAAGTAGTAGGTTTATGTTCTTGAGAAAGATTCCTCTGAATTGAAAGAGACACACGTATATATCTCAGAGGGACACAGAGAGAACTCACAATTGTAAGTATTTTTAGTAAATGTTTAATAAAAGGATCAGGGACCTATCGTCAAGTGTTGGTTAGAACAAACAGTAAATTATTTTGGCGACTTTAAATCACCCTAGGGAGTGAGCTGTTAGAAACTCTGATAGTATTTAATTTTTTTTAATGTACATGTAAGGGGATGGACAAAATCATTTATACTGAGAGTCTACAGTTTTTTTTGGCCAAGGTTTAGGCCCAGTTGAGAAGGCTTAGAGAGAACTAGAGTTTAGTCAAGAAGATAATTTTATCAATATCAAAAACAACATTGCATCCCAAAATTCATATGGAGTCTCAATAGATACTAAATAGTGCAAAAAAATCCTGAAAAAGGACAAAGTTGAAGGTCTCATAGTTTCTGATTTCAAAACTTATTAAAAAGCGCAATAATTAAAGCAGTGTGGTTCTAGTATACAGACAGTCATGTAGAACAATGGAGCAGAAGAGAGAACTCAGATTTAAACTATTTATGTATGGTCAAATTATTTTGACAAGAGTTCCAAGATCATTCAATGGGGGAAGGACAATCTTCAGCAAATGGTGTTAGAAAAATGGGTTATCCACATGCAAAATAAAAAGTGGGACCTTTGCTTTATACCATATACAAAAACAACTCAAAATGGATCAAAGACCTAAAAGTAAGATCTGGAAACTATAAAAGTCTTTGAAGAAAACATATTGGGACAGCTTAGATACTGGATTTGGCAGTGATTTCTTGGATATGAACTAAAAACACAGGTAACAAAATAAATACAGACAAATTGGAGTATATAAATATTAACAATTCCTGTGCATCCAAAGACACAATCAATAGACTGACAAGGCAACCTATGGAATAGGAGCAAATATTTGCAAGAGATAGTTCTCCAAAAATCATATGCAAATGGCCAGCAAGTACATGGAAAGATACTCAACATCAGTAATCATCAGGGAAATGTCAATCAAAACCCTGATGAAATACCACCTTACACCTAATAGGATGGCTTCTAAAAAATGAAATCAAAACAGAAAATATCAAGTAGTCATGAGGATATGGAAAAATTAAAATCCTTATTCACTATGGATGGAAATGTAAAAATGGTACAACTGCTATGGAAAAGAGTATGGTGAGTCCTCAAAAAATTCAAAATAGAATTATCATATTATCCCACAATTCCATTTTTTGGTATGTACCTTAAAAAAACTGAAAGCAGAGTCTTGAAGAAATATTTATACACTAATGTTCATTGTGGCATTACTCACAACAACCAATGGGAGCAACCAAAGTGTCAATCAACAGATAAATAAATAAACAAATGTAATATATACATACAATGGGATATTAGTCAGCCTTCAAAAGAAGGAAATTCTGAAATGTGCTGCAAAACAAATGAACCTTGAGGACATTAGGCTAAGTGAAATAACCTCATCACTAAAAGATAAATGTGGAAAGAATCTACTTACTCAAGGTACCTAGAGTAGTAAAATTAATAGATTTATAAAGAAGGTAGAATGGTAGTTTCTAGTAGATGGGGGGAGGGATAATTGGGGGTTGTTGTTTAATGGGCATAGAGTTTCATTTTCACAAGATAAATGGAGTTTTAGAGATCATCAGTGTGAATGTACTTAATTGTACTGAGCTGTACACTGACCAATAATATGGTAAAGATTATATTGTGTGTATTATACCACAATAACATACTTTTACATTTGATTTTTTTAAAGATTTTTAATTTATTTATTTGATAGACATAGATCACAAGTAGGCAGAGAGGCAGGCAGAGAGAGAAGAGGAAGCAGGCTCCCTGACCAGCAGAGAGCCCGATGCGGGGCTCAATCCCAGGACCCTGGGATCATGACCTGAGCCTAAGGCAGAGGCTTTAACCCACTGAACCACCCAGGCGCCCCTTACATTTTATTTTTTTAAATAATATTGTCACCTATTGATATCAGCTATGAAGAGCTTAGGCTCAGTGATTCAGTGGTTCAAATTGGCAAAGCAAGTTAGCAGTTAGATGAAAACAAAAGCAACAACAGAACCTGGGGATTCTTATAGATGAATAACAAGATAAACTCAAAAGATAATGAAAATCAAAGCATGTATAATGGGGGTGGTACCTCGTTATTGACTCCTCTGTGATGTTAGGAAGTCACAGGGTTGGTTCTTGAAAGCTTATTTCCATTTATCCTGTTAATAGTAGATGAGACCACCAAATTTATGACTTTTATATTTAGCACCTGGAACACAAGAACTAGAATGTAAGCCCTTTGACATCAGAGAATTCTATTTGACCTTTCACTTATATAACCCCCAAGATATTTTCTCTGACCTCCCTGGTGAAAACACTTAGACGTTGAATTAATACATGGATGAAATACATTGATTCGTGTATGAAGACTGGAGTTTATAGCTCAGACAGAAATATCCATCCTTAATAACTAAAATTTTCAAAATCAGCTGGTCAAGGAGTCAGTTTCTAAAGTAAGATAATGACTGAGTTAGTTATTAGAACAATGCATTAATTTGCTAGATCTTCCACAACATAATACCAGACTGGATGGCTTAAAGCAAAGAAATTTATTTTCTCACTGTTGTGGAGACTAGAAGTCCAACATCAAGGTGTTGAAATGTTGGTTTCTTCTGAGGACTTTCTTTTGGCCTGCAGATGAGTGCCTTCTTAATGTATCCTCATGTGGTCTTTCTGTGTCAGCATTCCTGATATTTCTTTGCCTGTCCCTTTCTTTATCTTCTTCTTAAAACGACATCAGTCAGAGTAGATAAGGGCCCTACTCCATTGGTCTCATTTTAATTTAATCACCTGTTTAAAGGCCATCTTTCCTAGCATTTGATATTGACAGTATGTTTTTAACTTTAAAAATTATTCTAGTAGATGGATAGTGGTATCTCATCGTGGTTTTAATTCACATCTGTCTGATGACAGTGGTGTGGAGCATATTTTCATGGGCTCATTTGCCAGCTCTTCTTTAGTATCAATATTCCTGCTTTAAAAAATTGTGCTTCTTGTTTTATTGTTACTAAAATTCATAGTACATACTATTATTGTTACTAAAACATATATATGTATATAGACACACACACATATTCTTTTTTTAAATTTTATTTGTTTATTTGATAGAGAAATCACAAATAGGCAGAAAGGCAGGCAGAGAGAGAAGGGGAGGCAGGCTCCCTGCTGAGCAGAGAGCCGGATGTGGGGCTCGATCCCAGGACCCTGGGATCATGACCTGAGCTGAAGGTAGAGGCTTAACCCACTGAGCCACCGGCACCCCCCTACATACACATTCTTGATACAAGATTCATATCAGTTATGTATTGAAAATATTTTAAGTTTTTGGTACCTCTTGTCATTTTATTAACAGTCTTTCAAAAAATAGAACTATTTTTAATATTGATTAAATATAATTTATCCATTTTTGTGGTTTTTAACATTTATTTCCTACCCATGAGTTTTTTGCTTATCCCAAGATCACAGTTACCTGCTGTTTTCTTTTAGATATCTTATATCTTAAGGTTTTATATTTATACCTATGATAAATTTTGAGTGCCCAGAATACAATTTGATGGCTCCATTTTGTTGTTGTTGTTGGCATATGGATGCTCCAATGTTTTAGCACTATTCATTGCAAATACTGTCCTTTCTCCATTAACTTCATTTAGCACATTTATCAAAAACCTACTGACCAGATACCTATAGGTTTACTTCGGGATGCATTGATGTTCCATTTATTTAAATATCTTTATATCAACTTTCCTTTATATTAAGTCTTGAAATAAATCGTATGAGTCCTCTAACATTGCTCCTTATTTTCTGAGTTAATTTGGCTTTCTAAGTCCTTTACTTCCCTATATAAATTTTAGAATCCACTTGTCAATTTCTACAAAAAATCATAATGAGATATGGATTGGAGATTGTGTAAAAAAGACTTAGATAAATATACAATAATTGACATCTTTAAAGTATCAACGCTTCCAATACATGAGATTGGACTATTTCTACATTTGCTTAAATATTTTGTATTAATCTTATCAGTATTATGTAATATTCAGAGTACAAATTGTGCAGATATTTTGTCAGATTTATCCCTGTCATAATGATGTTATTGTAAAATTTTAATTTTAACCTCAATATTCATTTATTCATTGTTGGAATACAAGAAGACAATTGATTTTGACCCAGTCAGTTTTGAAAAGTAAGGAAATTGAGTGATAAACATGTGCATGTTTTTTGCTACATCTGAAGAATGGACAAATGAAGAACCAATATAAATTTTCTCTTTTTATTTGAGACATCAGGCAAGTGGAGATTCAAATAAAGAATGGAAATAAGATTACATATGCTGTAGTAGGGACTGTGCATTAATCTGTTGCAACACACAAGATATACTATCATGCAACCCTAATTTAAGTAGTCACTGAAGATTTGCTGAAGAAACATTCTGTGATTGACTAAAGAATAAAGCCAGAAAAGCATTGAAGTGAGAGCCAGGGAAGCCACAAAAGAAACTGTATTCAGGTAGGGACCAGGGTATGTATAAAAGACAAATGATGTGAGAAAGCACATGGAATATAGCAATTTCAGTACACTTGAAGAAAACTGCAAATATATGCCTGGGCTAGTTGGGGGGGGGGGCGTATTTTATTCTGTTACTTTGGATTTTATAGTTTTTCACGTTTCATGGGGCATGGGATCTGCTTACTAGGAACAGTGTAACTATAAAATGAGAATTTGGGAGACTTGTAAATTTGAATAACAAAATTTATGGAGTTTAGAGAAAGACTAGGCAAAGGAAAAGTATGACATTAAAAAAAAAACACAAAACTAAATTCCAGGAAAAACAGACACAAAAAAACCCTTAGTGTTTACAGGGTACAGCCTTCTCTTGATTGAGTTAGACTTCCATGTGAAAGGTGCCAAGTCAGACCACGAACTCCCCTCCTGTAAGAGGCAATTCAGCTCCAAACACAGGTTACTTTCAAGCCTTAAACTCACCTTCTCATATTTCAGAAGTATGTGCTACGCTCTTTTTTTGGAATCAGAGACCCCTGGCCTCAGAGCGCCATCTAGCATCAACAGAAATGGGAAGCCAGCAGCAAACTAAATAAAAAGTTAAGGGTGGGGGGGTGAAGATTGGGATCCAGGAACCAGAATTCCCTGTGTTCAATTGAGCAGCATTTTTTAAATATTTGTTTGAAAAGTGAAGCATAATAAATAATTGCTGTGGGGAAAAATGTTATTCATGATTATTCCGGATAAAGATACAGGGAAGCCAGGCCCATATCCACTTTACATTTTTCTACAAGTAACATAAAGGTTAAGGATTGGTATGTGAATTCTGTCAAATTGATTTCATTTAGGATTATCATGGGGAAAAAATACATATATGTACGTATATGTATGTATGTATGCATATGTATGTATGTATATATGTGTATGTATGTATATATAGCATATTTGATATAAAACTAGGTCGGTTGACTTCATACTACGTTACATTCGTCCTTGGAAATGTGAATGTGTGTTTACAAACATTATTGTCCTGTTTAGTCACACCATAGTTAAGGAGCGTAATTTCATAGGCTAAAGCCTTGATACGTTATTATATTTTAAAACATTTTCCACTCTGATAGGTCTGGTGTGTTTGTTCGAGGCTCCCCAACAGAGCCACACAGTCTGTCACCCCATGCTGCGGACTCCTAGTGCACAGAGAGACATCAAAAGAGTCCCGCAGCAACACTGCCGGCAGGAAATGCGCCATTGCACAGCGCGGCTGGCTTGCTCGCAGTGCGCTGTGGGAAGGTCACCTGATTTTCCGAAGGCTCCAAAAGCCGATCTTGCAAGCTCTGTGGCGAATGGGCCGGGCACTGTCAGGTGCAGCGCTCCTTACCGTCCTGGCTTCCGTTTCCGTGCTCTTTTTTTTTTTTTTAATTTTTTTATTTTTCAGCCTAACAGTATTCATTATTTTTGCACCACACCCAGTGCTCCATGCAATATGTGCCCTCCCCCATACCCACCACCTGGCTCCCCCAACCTCCCACCCCCCACCCCTTCAAAACCCTCAGATTGTTTTTCAGAGTCCATAGTCTCTCGTGGTTCACCTCCCCTTCCAATTTCCCTCAACTCCCTTCTCCTCTCCATCTCCCCTTGTCCTCCATGCTATTTGTTATGCTCCACACAGAAGTGAAACCATATGACCATTGACTTTCTCTGTTTGATTTATTTCACTCAGCATAATCTCTTCCAGTCCTGTCCATGTTGTTACAAAAGTTGGGTATTCATCCTTTCTGATGGAGGCATAATACTCCATAGTGTATATGGACCACATCTTCCTTATCCATTCGTCCGTTGAAGGGCATCTTGGTTCTTTCCACAGTTTGGCGACCGTGGCCATTGCTGCTATAAACATTGGAGTACAGATGGCCCTTCTTTTCACTACATCTGTATCTTTGGGGTAAATACCCAGTAGTGCAATGGCAGGGTCGTAGGGAAGCTCTATTTTTAATTTCTTGAGGAATCTCCACAGTGTTCTCCAAAGTGGCTGCACCAACTTGCATTCCCACCAACAGTGTAAGAGGGTTCCCCTTTCTCCACATCCTTTCCGAGCTCTTCTTAGTGTCGGTTCCTCTTTAAGGAGTTTCGTGAATTTCCTATCTGTCGTCTTCACCTCAAAAACTTTGTCAGAGTATTAATTATTGTCCCATTAAAAAAAAAAAAAAAGTCTCCCCAGACTCGTATCTTGGTTTGGGTTCTTCTCTTTGACTCTGTATTAGTCTCGGGTTTTCTGTCCCTACCCCCATGGAAACTACATACTGTGATGTTTCCACAGCCCGTTCTTCCTCTTCTTCTATAATTATATAAGCATTACCAAAAACCATAATTTTATACTTTCTTTACACTTCTTTTATTGCGTCCCTCTGCAAAGTTTAAATATTTTTCAATACTACTGATCTTTAGGATTTTTTTTAAAGATTTTAATCTATTTATTTGACAGACAGAGATCACAAGTAGGCAGAGAAGCAGGCAGAGAGAGAGGAGGAAGCAGGCTCCCTGCCGAGCAGAGAGCCCGATGCGGGGCTCGATCCCAGGATGCTGGGATCGTGACCTGAGCCGAAGGCAGAGGCTTTAACCCTAGGATTTTTTAATGGTATGTTATTTTAATCATTTATGTATTTTCCTTAAGATTCTTCATTGATTCTTTAATTTTTTTCTTACTATTTCAGTAAAATACCATTAAAATAAGAAGACTTTAGGGGTTTCAAAGTTAAACTGTCCTAAAATCTCAATATGCACATTATAAAATTCTTTTTAAGTTTTTTTTTTTTTAATTTTGTGCAAAGTTGGGAAAAAGTTTCACGGCTTTTAAAACATCTATTGAGGGGCGCCTGGGTGGCTCAGTTGGTTAAAGCCTCTGCCTTCCCCTCGGGTCATAATTCCAGGGTCCTGGGATTGAGCCCTGCATCCCTCTCTCTGCTCAGCAGGGAGCCTGCTCCCACGCACCCCCCCCCCCGCCTGCCTCTCTGCCTACTTGTGATCTCTCTCTGTCAAATAAATAAAATCTTAAAATCTTAAAAAAAAATAAAACATCTATTGAACCTTGGTTTTCTATGTATTCTGACTTAACTTACTCCATTACCCCAGCTGTCATTTTACAACTGATCATTCAAATCCAAAACTGTAACTGCTACTGCCTCTGGTTCACCTATGCTATCCTTCCACTTCTGACTCACCCTTTTTCCTCCCTCCCACCCACCCTTCTTTTC
The DNA here is from genome assembly GCF_002288905.1 of Enhydra lutris kenyoni. Classification (NCBI taxonomy): domain Eukaryota; kingdom Metazoa; phylum Chordata; class Mammalia; order Carnivora; family Mustelidae; genus Enhydra; species Enhydra lutris. The sequence goes on along the minus strand of NW_019154113.1, from coordinate 586,643 downwards.
TTCCTTCTTTCCTTCCTTCCTTCCTTCTTCATAGAAAATATTCCCCAAACTCTGTAAGACAGATGGTTTCTGATTTTACAGCTTAATCATCATCTTGCTCATGGTAAACATCATTGTAGTTTATACAATCCCAAAAGTCGTTTTATTTTTGTTGTAAATTATTTTTATTTTACCATTTTTTCCCTTTATAATGAAATATTTAAGCAATATTAGAGAAGGTTAAGGGGAAGGGAGGGAATCCTAACATTAAGGCACTATGATCTGCTATAATTTATTAGTTGACTCTATTATTCTATAATCTTGTATACTTATTTTGCTATGTTGACTATTCTGTTTTTTTGAAAAGGGAACACATGCCAGTTGTAATGCTAAAGAAAAATATTCAATGACCCTTGTTAAAAATGGGAAGTTAGACTTTATTCAGGATCATTGCAATAGGTACGAGGACAACTATGATTGGATTTTACAGTAGAAGAAATAAGTTAGGCTCAACTCTTGGATATAGTATGGGGACTTATAACCAAAAACTGGGGTGGTGGGTCAATGAAATTTCAGAGTTCTCACTGAATCAACCTAACAGGATTCTTTCTGAAAAAAGGCCAAGCTCAAAGGACACAAGCTGGGGGATGGTAGAAGATAAGGAAGCTAATTAAGAATGTTCGAGGATGTTCAAATATTTATGTTAGGAGTTCCTGGTTAATGTGACCTTGTGGAATTCTTGCTAAAAAGTAGATTTTACAAGGAAGTGCACACATGGGACCAGGAGAAATTTCAGGAGCCTGAGAAAAGTTTGGTCAAGCAAAGAATCCTTGTCAGCAACAGAAAATAAACATAATGGAAAAATAATTGTAATTTTTACAGTTAAGAACTTTCCACCTGTACCCCTGATTCCAGAAATTAATCACTGCAGTGCATTACTACCGTTAATAACACCATTAGTATTTTTTCAAACTTTGGTGTCCTTTTTGAAGTTATATTTATAAGATACATAAAATACATTTCTGTATTTCACAAAATTTGTTTCTTTACATGTGTTTAATATATTGTACACAACATATAAGGATAATATTAATTCAACCACATATTTATTCAAAGGCTTTTTTGGCCATTTTTTTGAAATTAAAGTTAAGAAAATATACATGGAGTTCTATGAATTTAGCCATTATGCATATGAGAAAACAAAGGTAAAACACATTCACAATTTTAAAACAGCAATTATTTTTGGAGTGAGAACACAAAAGTATCATTTTGTCTGCTGAGACCATATTATTCACCCTTGTGCTGCAATGAACAGTGTTACATATTTCTGTTGACTTATAGTATAAGATGTAAATTCTACCCCAAACCTGTATTTATAAATAAAATTTTAATGTAACGGGCATGCCCATTTATTTGTCTGTAGCTGCTTTCATGCTGCAATCAGAAATTTCAGTAGTTTTGAAAGAAACAATATGATTCATAAAGCCAAAAATGTTTACTATCTAGTCTTTACACCACCCAGAGTTCAGTTTAGAGCCTGGGCAGTTTCAGTCTTTGGTATGTTAATTGGAATGAAATCAACACTAAGAGAGTTAGAGGGGGTGGTGAGCCTGTGAACTTTTGTACTACTTCAAGTAATCCCTTTCTCAACTCCTCTCTCTCTCTCTCTCTCTCTCTCTCCCGAAACCTCCCAGTACTTTCTGTTTCCCCTTTCCAGTCCTTAAGTTGTGATTTAGACCATGTTCCGGGCTGAAATGGTCAGAACACAGAGAAAGAAAACATAAAAATAATATGTGTTGGCCTTACTGTCTCAGACTGCAACTTCTTTAAAGAGAGAACAAAGTTTCCTTACTCTTACTTTTGTTCTGGTGAGCTCCCTTAGCTGCTACTGTTACCATGACAACAGAGTGGCCTCAGGGCTTGGGAGAGATTGGAGAAAAGGAGGGGGAGGGAAGGCAAATTCTGCACTTTCTGAGCATTAGGAGTTCCCTTTACTTTTCCGGAATTAGTGTTAGATAAGGGCTTCCCCTATATCATTCTATCTGCACTGCACTGTTCACTTGCAGAATTCTAGATGTGTTAGGTACAGGCTAGGAGATACATGCATCTCTCAGGCCAGGAGATACATGATAAGGGAAAAAAGAAAAAAAGAAAGAAAAGAAAAGAAAGAAGGGAGGGAGGTAGGAAGGAAGGAAGGAAAGGAAAGAAAGGGAGAGAAGGAAAGGAAGGGGAGAGAAAGAAAGGAAGGGAGAGAGAGAAAGAAAGACAAGAACGAAAGACAGAAAGGAAGAAATAAAGGAAAAGAAAAGAAAGAGGGAGGGAGAGAAAAAAAAAAGAGAGAAGAAAGAAAACACACCACCAAATCAATGGTGCTTCACAATCCATTGCTCTTCTTTGATTACCCATCACTGTTTATTTTCAGTCTTTAAATAGTTGTTCCATACATTTTATTCAACGTTCATAGCTACATTCAGGGGAAGAAACAGGGTGGAGTGTGCTTACCTCATCTTACCTGGAAAAAGAACCTTGAAAGCAGCATTTTCCACCATTTTAATTTTGGCCAAAAAAAAAATTATTTATGTTCAAAGATTGATATTTATACTCATAAAATATGTGAAACCCAAGATCTTCATTCTAGTTTCTATGTATTTCAATTCTGTTTTAATATATTTGCATTCTTATTAAAATTTCAAATATTTGTCTACTATAATGATATCAAGTATCACTTATTTGTTATAGGAATAAGAATGTCACTTTTATGGGATGCCTGGGTGGCTCATTGGATTAAGCCTCTGCCTTTGGCTCAGGTTCTGATCTCAGTGTCCTGGGATTGAGCCCTGCACCAGGCTCTCTGCTCAGCGGGGAGCCTGCTTCCCCCCACCCCCCCTGCCTGCCTCTCTGCCTACTTGTGATCTATCAAATAAATAAATAAAATCTTTTTTAAAAAAGGACTTCACTTTTATATTTTTATTTTTTAAATATGAAGCTTTCTTTTTAAAGATTTACTTATTTATTTTAGAGAGAGAGAGCATGTTCAGGAGTTTAGGGGCAGAGGGAGAGGGAGAGAGAATCTAAAGCAAACTCTGTGTTCATAGAGCCCAAGGTAGGGCTCAGTCTCACAACCCTGAGAACCTGACATGAGCCAAAACCGAGTCTGACACTCGGCCAACTGTGCCTCACAGCTGCACCGAGAATGCCACTTTTAATATGAAATGCAGATTTTAAAATGTTGTGTATGTTAGTTAATACTTCTAAAATTTTCCAAATTAATACACCTAGTGGGTACCAAAAATGGGCAGGAAACTTTGCTCTGAGTCTCATGTTATATTTTAAATTTAGATGAATTTTACATGACACAATATTATTTATTCTAATTTTAAAATGTGTTGTTTGATCTACCAAAATTTTGAGATAAATGTAATGAATATATTTTTGTCAGCTAGAAAATGGACACTTAGCACTTTTTTTTAAAAAGATTTTATTTATTTGAGAGAGAGAATGAGCAGAGAGAAAGGAGCAGAGTCACTGCTGAGCAGGAAGCTTGATGCAGGGCTTGATCCCAGGACCTAGAAATCACGACCTGAACTGAAGGCAGACAGTTAAACAACTGAGCCACCAAGCTGCCCCAGAACCTTTGCACTTTAAAGTCAGCTTTCATGGAGCTAAATTTAAAATTCAGAACTTGAGACACCTGGCTGGCTCTGTCATTAGAACATGTGACTCTTGATCTTAGGGTGGTGAGTTCAAGCCCCACATTAGGGATAGAGTTTGCATAAATGAATGAATGAATAAATGAAATTTTGGACTTCCTGAACATATATTTGTGCAGAATATGCTATGTCTACACTATTCAGTTAATTGTCAAACATCTTCTCATTGTATCCCTTTATATATACTCCTTGTTCTTTATTCCTCCTCTTTCCTCACAAATTGACAGTAACAACTATGTGTTCTAGTCTTCCATGTGCCCTTAGAGTGGTCCCTACTCCAGGCTCTCCACACTTTAAGACTAATAGTCTCCTCCCAAAGGTATTCCTAAAGCCTCTTCATTGATGCCTTGTAAATTTGGCTATTATTGTGATTATGATTACTATATTGTCTTCAAAAACTTAATTTTTCTTGGGGCGCCTGGGTGGCTCAGCGGGTTAAAGCCTCTGCCTTCGGCTCAGGTCATGATCCGTCCTGGGATCAAGCCCCACATCAGGCACTCTGCTCAGCAGGGAGCCTGCTTCCCTTCCTCTCTCTCTGTCTGTCTCTCTGCCTACTTGTGATCTCTGTCTGTCAAATAAATAAATAAAATCTTTAAAAAAACTTAATTTTTCTTATTTTTCATCAGGTCTCTAAAACTTACAGAATGACATATGCTTTCTTTCATTTTTGAAAGTTAGTTGGCATTCCTTGAAGTTCTGCAAAGTTGTAGAAAGTATATAGAAAATAAAAGGAGCGAGCAGAATATAATCAGAAAAATATAGAATAACAGTAATCATATTTAGACAGCTTTTCTAATTTACTTTTCTAATACTTACAATTATAAAAACTCATACATATATATATATCCATATATATACATATATATCTTTTGCCTCATTTATTTTTATTTCATTTTATAAGTGTAGAAGTCTCAGGTGTAGACATTGGAAATCTGCATATATCCTAGATCTTGTCTGATCTCACCTTTCAGTGGTGAACACTATCAAAATCTTGGTGTATTTATTTCCAAAAGATATATTCTACTTATATTCATGTGGATTCTTTGAAGGTGGATTTATGGGTGTGCATTTACATGTGTGTGTTTGCATTTACGTGAATGCACCTATGATCATAATAATGGTAGGAACAATGATTATAGATAAAACTCTTGATGGTATAGTATGTGTCAGAACTCTACATTTAGGGCTTTTCTTTGATCACATACACACACAATTTCATAATGGACATTGTTTTAACCATTAAACAGGTAAAGACATTAAGTATACAGTTAAAAACCCATCTTTTTAAATGTAAAATATCCTGAAGGATAAACTTTTCATATCTTTTCAGTTTTTTCAGACTCATTAGTATGATGTGTTTATTGTGAGCATTTGTTAGAGTTCACAAAGCTGTCTTTCTGTCTCACTCTTTCTTCCTCATGGAATGGTCCAGAAGTAGAGTATGTAAATCTGATCAAATTATATATGATCAGATTATATATATATATCAGTAGATAAATATGTAAATATATATGAACATCTGTGTAGCAATATATGGTTTATAACAATATATATACATGTTTGTTACTAAGTTACTTAGTATATATAATTACTAAGTGTGATATAGAGATCAGGGCTTAGATATGGGGTCTATATATATGTATATATGAATTAATATTCTAGCTGCCTCTCTGTATTTTTCATATATTTTCTCTCCTGTTGTTGGGGTCCTGGTAATTGAATTTGAATTTTTGTGTAATGAATGATAAAATGCTAAATACAAAAGTTTGGTTTTTTCCCAGAACACCTTTCCTACTTTTGCTTTTGCCACAAAAGAATTTTTCAGCCACACTAAATTGAGATTTCAGCTAAATATTAATTTTTTAAGTAAGCTCTATACCCAGCGTGGTGTTTGAACTCAAGGTCCCAAGTCCAAGTGTTGCATGCTCTACAGACTGAGCCAGCCAAGCACACCAACTAAATATTATTTGGAAGGTAAAAGTATTACGTTGAATTTGAATAAAAGGGAGAGAAATTATCACCTAATGTTTGTATGTTTGTCTACTTGTAATATTTTAGCAAACATGTATTTTTAATAATTTAAATTTTTTCAGTTTTATTATAAATAATTGGCATATAACATTATGTATATAATGGGATACAATGTGCTCATTTGATACACTTACATATTTCAAAATGATTATTATCAAAACATTAGCTAATACCTCAGTAATATCATTTTTTGTGGTGAGAACAAAAGATTTACTCACTTAGCAACTTACAATTATATAATACAGCTTATTAGCTTTATTTCAATGTTGTACATTAGTTTCCCAGAACATATTCATTGTATAACTAGACGTTTTATATTTTGACAACAGCAACCAATTTTCCCAAGTTGTAACCCCTATTAAGAGCCACTCTCCTCTCTGTTTCTATTAATTCAGCTTTTTAGAATACATATAAAGGGATATCCTACAGTATTTGTCTTTCTCTGTCTAACTGATTTCACTGAGCATAATGCCCTCAAGTTTTTTTTTTTTTAATTTTATTTTTTATAAACATATAATATATTTTTATCCCCAGGGGTACAGGTCTGTGAATCACTAGGTTTACACACTTCACAGCACTCACCATAGCACATACCCTCCCCAATGTCCATAATCCCACCCCCCCCTCCCAAACCCCCTCCCCCCATTAACCCTCAGTTTGTTTTGTGAGATTAAGAGTCACTTATGGTTTGTCTCCCTCCCAATCCCATCTTGTTTCATTTACTCTTCTCCTACCCCCTTAACCCCCCATGTTGCATCTCCTCTCCCTCATATCAGGGAGATCATATGATAGTTGTCTTTCTCCGATTGACTTATTTTGCTAAGCATGATACCCTCTAGTTCCATCCACGTCGTCGCAAATGGCAAGATTTCATTTCTTTTGATGGCTGCATAGTATTCCATTGTGTATATATACCACATCTTCTTTATCCATTCGTCTGTTGATGGACATCTAGGTTCTTTCCATAGTTTGGCTATTGTAGACATTGCTGCTATAAACATTCAGGTGCACGTGCCCCTTCGGATCACTACGTTTGTATCTTTAGGGTAAATACCCAGCAGTGCAATGGCTGGGTCATAGGGTAGTTCTATTTTCAACATTTTGAGGAACCTCCATGCTGTTTTCCAGAGTGGTTGCACCAGCTTGCATTCCCACCAACAGTGTAGGAGGGTTCCCCTTTCTCCGCATCCTCGCCAGCATCTGTCATTTCCTGACTTGTTAATTTTAGCCATTCTGACTGGTGTGAGATGGTATCTCATTGTGGTTTTGATTTGTATTTCCCTGATGCCGAGTGATGTGGAGCACTTTTTCATGTGTCTGTTATGCCCTCAAGTTTTATACAAGTTGTTGCAAATGGCAGAATTTCCTTCTTCTTGTGGCTGAATGATATTCTATTGTACAGGTGTATGCCATGTCTTCTTTATCCATTCATACATTACATATACACACTATAAAATTGTAATAAAATAAATAATAATGTTATATAAATAAAAAATTAAAATAAAATAAAATTGTAATAAAAGTTTTCATAGTATTTCATTGTATTGATGGGCCACAATGATTTTCCAATTTCCAATGATTACCAATTTTCCTTGATATTTCAATATTTGGCAGAGTTTTATGTTGTTATTGTTGTTTGATACAAGAAACAATGTTGAAACAAACATCCTTAAACATAAAAGTTAACATGTATACTAAAATGTATATTTTTTATAGCGGAGATTCTTAGAACCAGAAAGTATTCCTTTAAAATATTGCTAGATATTGCCAAATTGCTTTTAAAATCTTCTTATGTCAGGGCACCTGGGTGGTACAGTCAGTTGAGCGTCCAGTGGTTGTGATCTCAGGGTTGTGAGACTGAGTTCCATGGGGGGGGGGGTTCCACAGTCAGCATGGAGTCTTCTTCAGACTCTCTCTCTTTCTCCCTTAGCCTTCTGCACTGTGCTCTCTCTCAATCGAGAATAAATAAATCTTTTAAAAAATAAAATAAAGCATGTCTGGGTGGCTCAGATGGTTAAGCATCTGCCTTCGGCTCAGGTCATGATCCCAGAGCTCTGGGATTTAGTCCCATGTCGGGCTCCCTGCTCTGTGGGGAGTCTGCTTCTCCCTCTGCCTCTGCCTTTCTCCATGTGTCTCTCATGAATAAGGAGATGAAATCTTTTAAAAAATAAAGTAAAATTTTTCATGGCATGATTTTTACTCATTTTCCTATATGGACTCAGAAACATTTTGATATTTATAAAATATCAGCCCTTTTATAACTTTTTAATAACTTAACCATTTGAAATAAATTAACCCATTTTGACCATTTCATTACTCTCTTGTTTTTCTTACCTAACTAAACCTATCCTACCTGCGAAATTATCTCTCACCTAACCCACAAGAGGTCAAGTAACCAGAGGACGGAACAAAGGAACAGAGGCTGGGGAGAGAAGACAATTTTGGGAAAGGACTCATATTGGGCACCTGGGTGGCTCATTTGGTTAAGTGACTGCCTTTGGCTCAGGTCCTGATCCTGGAGTCCCAGCACTGAGTCCTGCATTGGGCTCCCTGCTCAGCAGGGAATCTGCTTCTCCCTCTGACCTCTCCCTCTTCTCATGCTCTCCCTCTCTCTCTCAAACAAATAAAATCTTTAAAAAGTGGGGGGCTCTGATATTGCTTCTCATGAATAGTCATTTTTAGAAAATCTCCCAGGTGTTATAAAGCCATGTTTTAAGTATCAAGGTATAAAACACTACATTGCAACAGTTACATACAGAAGTAATGATTTTATTTTTTTATGTGCATGGCAAAATCCTAGGGCAAGCAAAGCCAGCCTCTTTCTCCAGTCCTCCAGTATACTTTCAGGAAGGACATAAGGATTCTGCTCAAATGTTCAAACAGGTGGCAGTCATAGGAGACACTTATCCAGGTAAGAATTATCCCTGCACTACTTTCATTGTGGCTTCTGTTGAGGATTTCTTCAGGAGAGACATGGCTGATGTTTAGTCAAAAACATGGAACACTTTACTTGTGCTGTGACACAGTTTGTGAGAACAGCTTTGAACAGGGCTGAAAGCCTGTAATGAATTCATAAATATCAATGATTTTAGTTATTTCTCACATGTATTGATTGTTCGCATCCTCAAACAGTCTCAATGATACGTTTATTTTCCATATGTTAGAGAAGAACAAACTGAGACTAAATAGAGCCACATTTTGTGGAACCTTGGTGCCTTAAATGGTTAAGCATCTGCCTTCACCTCAAGTCATGATCTCCAAGTCCTGGAATCGAGCCCATGTCAGGCTCCCCCTTGACAGGGAGTCTGCTTCTCCTTCTCCCTCTGCCTCTCCTCCTGCTTTGCTTTTGCTTTTTCTGTCTGTCTCTTTCAAATAAATAAATAAAATATAAGTCAATCAATCAATCCACATCTCTTACTTGGAATCCTACCCTAAATAGCTGAAATGGCATATAAATGACACAATAAAAATATTAAATTTATTTTTTTAATTTTTTAAAGATTTTATTTATTTGAGAGCAAGAGAAAGTGAGAGAAAGAACAAGCCAGGGGAAGGGCAGAGAAGCAGGCTTCTCACTGAGCAGGGAGCCTGACGTGTAACTGGATCCCAGGACTCTGGGATCACAACTTGTCCTGAAGGCAGATGCTTAACCCACTGAGCCACCCACATGCACTTAAATTAATTTTTTAACATTAAGTATCATTGTCATCACAAACCACTTGGCATGGTTACTGGCTCTTTAAAAGTTCTTTCTCTTTCTTGTCTTTTCCTTTATTCCCTGTATGTTCTTCCCATCCTACAACAATGCATTACATGGGCACAACTGAGGTCTTATGTTGACTCTAACTTTGGCTCTGGCCCTGAGTGTCAGTTCCCATATTATAACAGATCATGCCTGGGCTAGCATTAAACCATAGGCAAAAATGTCCTTTGGTAGACTCTAAAATAGAGGAGAAAGTCCCATATGGTAATGACTGGGAGGCCAGAGTCTTCTAAAAAATATGATATCTGGGCTTTTCAAGGATGAAGATTCAACATATTGGTATCTGAAACAGTGTTGCCACCCATGACCTTGAATTGAAAATATCTATGCCTATTAAACATCCATGCCCCATTCCACTGGGAGAAGGAATGTGCTAGGTAAGTGAAATAGACCACAGAACTCTTAGTTTATCCTTATGTAAACTGAAAGAGGATTAACACGATGAATTATGAAAATTCCTGTATGTCAGCTTAGCAACCTGTTTGGTGCCAGGAACCACGAAGGATGTGCCTACAGCTTGGTGCCTGATCCCACTGTAGTGCTAAAGAGGCAAAAGGTTACCTCTTGCAAGCTTACCTCCAAAGAGGCAAGTAGTTCGAAATGGAACTTAATTTTTTGAGATATTACTTTGTATATGCTGATTTGATACAATTATTGCAATACTATTATTACCGTAAATAACATCATTCAACATTTCTACCACTTCATTTCACTTCACGTAATTATCACTCATTTTCTGTAATGAGAAAATTTAAGATCTAGTTTCTTAGCAACTTCTAAATATATAATACAGTATTGTTAGCTGTAATTACTCTGTTGTATATTGTATCCTCAGAACTTACTCGTCTTCTTAAAGCAAGTTTGTACCCTTTGACCAGTATCCCTTTCCCCCCAACCCCCAGCCTCTGCTTATCACCATTCTACTCACTGTTTCTATGTATTTTTTTAAGTTTCCATATACAAGAGATATCATGTAGTATTTGCCACTCTCCATCTGACTTACCTCTGAATAAATACTTTTACTGGGGGACCATAAAAAACCAAGCAAAGAGGATTTCCACAACTATACACAAGTAACTGGAAAACCAGTAGAAGCTGAACATGTGTTAGAATAGAGTGCAGTACTGGTAATTCTTTTTTGATCACTGCTTTATCACCACTTCTACAGTGGAGTCTGGAACACTTCTGGGATCAAATATATTATAAAAAAATAAAAACAAATATATTATATATGTGTGTTCATATGTATACATAGATATAAATAAAATGATTATCTTATGGAACAAAATTTTATTAAAAGTGTGAACAGAACGTGCTTGCTCAAACTCAATAATCTGCTGATTCAAGTTTTATGATCATCTTTATCATCACATTTGCAATGCACAGACTATTGATATTTGAATCATTACAATAATTATCTATTTTACTTCTTCATAAAAAGCTAAAAGAACAATTACAGGATTAGAATTATTTTCCTATATTTACATAATTTATTTATGTAAATTATGGAAAGTAGCATTATCATCACTAGGAATGATAATGTGTTCCCACTTTACTTGATCTAGTCAAAAGGCTATTTACATGTTAAACAATTTTCCCTGGTAATTCAATTTAATGTTTTCAGTACTTAAAATTTTTAGTAACTGTTACGCTTTGCATCTGTTCTTTTACTTCCTAAAGCACTTCAGTAGCCATGTTATGTTCTTTTCCATTGGGTTGAGTACTCAGGAGGACAGTTGCCCAAACCATGCTAATAGATTCCAAAATTTCAAGTGGAAGCTCCCTTAGAATTTTTCATCTTTTAAAAATATATTTCCCAACAATTTTCTGGTTCTTTGCTTTGCAAACTTAGATTAAAGATTTCTGTACACCAGGTTTTGGGTTTTTATTAATAATGTTTAGGTGAAGGAATAATTCAAATAAAATCCACAAAAGAAGACAGATGAAAAACCTAGCAGTTGTAATACAAATAGGAATGTGTTCGATATTGCATAGTTTCGTTTTGATTGCAAATGGGTGAGACTTAGCATACAACATCAGATCAAAGAATGATCAATTTAAGATGTACCTTAATGAAAGAAAGTTATCATAATGGTCATAATCCTTAGTTTGTACTTATTAAAAAAAGCCCTTCACCATATATATATATATATATATATATATATATATATATATATACTAATTAACTAGATTCACAAAAGTATCTGCCCAGTCTGCATCCAATTCTTCAGGCTCAAGTTTAGACTCAGAGTCACTGATGCTCTTAATGTTTAATGTAATGTCTCCTGATGTTGTTAATAGAGATTGTGATGTAGCATTTCTTAATAGAAAACACTCCTTCTTTGTCCCTGAGACTTTCCTCTAAGACACTGGCTTCCATTCTACAGAATTTTATGTTAGTGATCTAACTAGAAAATACCAACATACGGATCTTCAGACCAAATTTATGTGTGTACATGCAATGACACTGTGCTTTCTGAGATACTGTTAACTATAAGAAATTTTCTCTCCCCCTTATCTCTCTCTCTCTCTCTCTCTCTCTAGGATGGAAAATGTGAGAATATGTGTGTGTTAAAATTGATGAAACAGAAAATTGATGTTTGAAGTGATTTATAAAAGGAGTTCTAATTGCTGAGCTGATTCTTGGTGAATGAATAGTTAGATTCAGCAAGGTGAGATTCCTTACTCAGAAAGAATGGGTGCTAATGAGGTGAGAAGAAGAATCCATATTGTGGTGATTTATTAATGCAGTGATGGGTTGTGAAGAAGCAGTCTCAGCCGAAAGGCAAGATTTTATCATGTGGTGCTACCTGATGGAGTGTCTTCAGATTCCAACTCTGTTTACAGTTGAAAAAATTCTATAGTCTAGAAACACTAGAGGTGTGTCATGTGAGAGACTGAAATAGCTATATTTGATTTTAAACTTCAATAAGAGGAAAATTTTCTTTGTCACTATGTATCCAATTCAATACGTGTCAGGGGTTTTATGGGGGATTAACATAAATAAAGTTTCCATATTTTCTGATACTGTAGTCCAGGTGGGAATTCCCAAAATTTAACAAGAAACTAAACCGTAGGTGGAGAGCTGTACTTAGAAACTCAGAAGAAGGAATCATACTTGCAATGGGATGCACAAAGAAGACTTCTTGGAAGAAGTGCCGAAGTATGAGAAAGTATAAGGCACAATGAATGATGCAAAATGGGGAGGACAGAGAGGAGAAGAAGTGTATCCTCCCTCACCACAGGCAAGGGCATGTGAAGAAGTCAGTGGGTTCAAAGGACCTTTAGGAAAAGTAATTTGTGAGGATATCAGGAGCATGAAGGGCAGAGCATGATGAGATTAGGGAGGTGAGAGAGGAAAATCAGAAGTAATGCAGGGGGCAGCCCACAAAGGAACGCATGTGGTGTTGGAGAATTTCCAACGTCTGTATCTTGTTCCTTGAAATGTAATTCCCTGCCTGGTCTGCCTGTCAGGAAGACAATCAAGGTTCCTGTCCACTGGACGGTTCCTGTCCACTGGACGGGTGCCTGGACATTACCAGGAGTGCTTTTGAGGAGCCAGGATGGAGGCGGTAGAGAGGGTTTCCAGGCTAGTGGACTGGCAGGGACCCTGAATGCTTCTGTGTGCTTCCTTTTCTCCTTGCTTCACAGACCTCCCTCGGAGTGCAGGCTCAGGTCTCCTAGTTGTTTTGCGCGTGTGCTTTGGGTGGATACGTCTACAGGAACATTCGGAGGCGCTAGCTCACAGCGCCCTCTAACGTCCATAGATGGGAGGCTAAGAGCCGACTTAGGAACAAAGCTGTGTAAAAGACTTAGGGGTCGCGGAGCCAAAGAGAACCCACTGGAGCACACAGTTTACGCAGGTAGGGGGCGCCTAGGTGCCGCGTTCCACTGTGGATGCTCTTCTTAGAGGCCTTTTCTCCCTGGAGTGTCTGTCCTGCTTTGCCTCTGTCTTCTTAAAGGCTCTTTGATTTCTGGACACAAACCTCCTGATTTTCTCCATTGTCTCACAGAAGAGAGCTTTCCTGCTGCATTGTTTTCATCAGCTGCTTGCGGGGATGAAGTAGCAGTAGTTAGCCAAACCTAATATAGGTCTTTTAGCAATACTCTATAAATGGAGGATGATTAGTACCTACCTGAACATAACAAACTGGGCCTAGAGACTTGAATAAAACCTGCCCTAGGTTCTAAAAGCTCAAGCTGCATCCTTAGGATGACCCTAGAAACCCCACTCCTTCCCCACACCTCACCCCACCCCCCACCCCGGGATTAAAGTGCATGACTGAGAAAATTCAAGCAAAAGAATTTGCTGTTTGTGGCAGCCAACTCCTGATAAGTGTCCCAGTTCCCCAGTCTCTGTCAGAAGGTAGGAGCCTAACTTTGATAAGTGTAGATAACAACCCTAAATGGATTCTACTTCTTGTAATTTTTCACTTCCCTGATTCTGCTGAGGTCCCCCTCACCCCCTCCATACTGCTTCATTCTCCTTTAAAAAGGACCAATCACCTCTGAGCAAATAGAATTTGAGTTCAAATCATATATTTGTGATTAAATTATGTCCTTATACTTTAACTAGTGTGTGGCTCTGTTATCTTTGATAGTTATGTGCTCCACAGCTTGGATCTGTATTGGAAGCACCATTGAACTCTCCTCAGACATCACAACCGGACTTCTCAGCTGCATAGACACCTCTGTATCATTTTCAAACTTCTTGCTGTTATGGTGGTGAGTTCAAGTCCTGATCTAATGCTCTGGACAAATGTCTGTTGAAGCATGATGAGGACATATTTTGTTTCTTACAATTTTGAGTACATACTGAAACTAAGTGACTCCCAGACTTCTTTTTTTATTATTAACATATAATGGATAATTTGTTTCAGAGATACAGGTTTGTATTTCATCAGTCTTACTCAATACATAGTGCTAACAGTAACACTTACCCACCCCAATGTCCATCATCCAGTTACCCCATTCCTTCCACCCCCTTTCCTCCAGCAACCTTCAGTTTGTTTCCTGGGATTGAGAGTCTCTTATGGTTTGTCTGCCTCTCTGGTTTCATCTTGTTTCCTTTTTTCCCTCTTCCCCTATGAGCCTCTGCCTTGTTTCTCAAATTCCACATGTCAGTGAGATCATATGATAATTGTCTTTCTCTAATTGACTTATTTCACTTAGCATTATACCCTCTAGTTCCATCCACATCATGCAAATAGTAAGATTTCATTTTTTGTTGGCTACATAACATTCCATCGTGTGTGTGTGTGTGTGTGTGTGTGTGTGTTTATTACATCTTCTTTATCCATTTATCTTTCAGTGGACATCTGGGCTCTTTCCATAGTTTGCTATTGTGGACATTGCTGTTATAACACTGGGGTACAGGTGCCCTTTCAGATCACTACATTTGTATCTTTGGGGTAAATACCCAGAAATGCAATTGCTGGGTCGTAGGGTACTTTTATTTTCAACTTTTTGTGGAACCTCAATACTGTTTTCCAGAGTGGCTGCACCAGCTTGCATTCCCACCAACAATGTAGGAGGGTTCCCCTCTCTCTACATCCTCACCAACATCTGTCATTTCCTGACTTGTTAATTTTACCCATTCTGACTGGTGTGAGGTGGTGTGTTTTGTTTTTTTAAAGTTTGGGGAAGTGTTGAATTTTATTTTATTTATTTGTTTTTGTTTTTTTTCAGTGTCCCAAGATTCACTGTTTAATGCACCATACCCAGTGCTCCATGCAATACATGCCCTCCTTAATACCCACCACCAGTATCACCTAACCCCCCACCCCTCCCCTCCAAAACCCTCAGTTTGTTTCTCAGATTCCACAGTCTTTCATGCTTCATCTCCCCCTCTGACTTATCCCAATTCAGTTTTTCTTTCCTTCTTCTAATGTCTTCCATGGTATTCCTTATGCTCCACAAGTAAGTGAAACCATATGATAATTTAGTCTCTCTGTTTGACTTATTTCACTCAGCATAATTTCCTCCAATCCTGCCCATGTTGCTACAAAAAAAGCTGGGTATTTATTCTTTCTGATGGAGGCATAATATTCCATTGTATATAGAGACCAAAGCTTCTTCATCCATTTGTCTGTTGAAGTGGATCTTGGCTCTTTCCACAGACTGGCTTGTGTGGCCATTGCTGCTAGGAACATTGGGGTTCATATGGCCCTTCTTTTCACTACATCTGTATCTTTGGGGTAAATACCCAGTAGTGCAGTTACAGGGTCATAGGGTAGCTCTATTTTTGAGTTCTTAAGGAATCTCCACACTGTTTTCCAAAGTGGCTGCACCAACTTGCATTCCCACCAACAGTATAAGAAGGTTGCCCTTTCTCCACATCCTCTCCAACACTTGTTTACTGTCTTCTTAATTTGGGCCATTCTAACTGATGTAAGGTGATATCTCAATGTGGTTTTGATTTGAATTTCCCTGATGGCTAATGATGATGAACATTTTTTCATGTGTCTGTTAGCCATTTTTATGTCTTCCTTGCAGAAATGTCTGTTCATGTCTTCTATGATATGATACTTTATGTGCAAACCCCAATAGATTCCACCACAAAATTGATAGAACTCATACAGGAATTCAGTAAAGTGGCAGGATATAAAATCAATGCACAGAAATTAGTTGCGTTTCTATACACCAACAATGAGACAAAAGAAAGACAAATTAAGGAGTCTATCCCATTTACAACTGCACCAAAAACTATAAGATACTCAGGAATAAATCTAACCAAAGAGGCAAAGAATCTGTACTCAGAAAGCTACAGAATACTCATCAAAGAAATTGAGGAAGACACGAAGAAATGGAAAAACATTCTGTGCTCATGGATTGGAAGAACAAATATTGTAAAAATGTCTATGCTACCTAGAATAATCTACACATTCAATGCAATCCCTATCCAAATACCATCAACTTTTTCACAGAAATGAAACAAATAATACTAAAATTTGTGTAAAACCAGATAAGGCCCCAAATAGCCAGAGGAATGTTGGAAAAGAAAACCAAAGCTGGTGGCATCACAATTCTGGACCTCAAACTCTATTACAAAGCTGTAATCATTAAGATAATATGGTACTGGCACAAAAACAGACACATAGATCAATGGAACAGGATAGAGAACTCAGAAATGGAGTTTCTTGTTAGACTATCTATGCTAGACTCCCAGACTTCTAATGAAAGGTATCTGCTAGGATGGAAGTCCTTGCTGTCCCCCTTCTTGTTTTGAGTGGGGCTCCTACCCTGAATTCTGAGCTAGAATAAAATTTGTGTTCCTGGTCTTTTTGTTGTTGTTTTTAATTGATACATAACATTATATTAGTTTTAGGTATATAACAGAATGATTTTATATAGGTATATAGATATAGATATAGATGATATACGTATAGATATAGATCTATCTATATGTAAAGATATATGCACATATTTATGTATATATAATACATATACATATATATACATATACACATATACGTATATATATGGCTATGTGTATATATATATATGTATTTATATATAGTGAAATGATTACTGTAATACATTTACTTAACATCCATCTTACAAAGGATTTTCTTGTGATAGGAACTTTTAAAATTTTTTAATTTTTTATAAATATATTTTATATATATAAATATATATTTATATTTTTATTTTTTATAAACATATAATGTATTATTAGCCCCAGGGGTACGGTCTGTGAATTGCCAGGTTTACAGACCTCACAGCACTCACCATAGCACATAACACTCCCCAATGTCCATAACCCCACCACCCTCTCCCTACCCCCGTCCCCAGCCCCACTTAGTTTGTTTTGTGACATTAAGAGTCTCTTATGGTTTGTCTCCCTCCCAATCCCATCTTGTTTCATTTATTCTTTTCCTACCCCTCAAACCCCACATGTTGCATCTCCACTTCCTAATATCAGGGAGATCATATGATAGTTGTCTTTCTCTGATTGACTTATTTTGCTAAGCATAATACCCTCTAGTTCCATCCAGCTTGTTGCAAATGACAAGATTTCATTTCTTTTGATGGCTGCATAGAATTCCATTGTATATATATATATATATATATATATATATATATATATATATACCACTTTTTCTTTATCCATTCATCTGTTGGTGGACATCTAGGTTCTATCCATAGTTTGGCTATAGTGGACATTGCTGCTATAAATATTCAGGTGCACGTGCCCCTTCGGATCACTAAATGTGCAAAAGATAGATGTGTATCTTTAAGATAAATACCCAGTAGTGCAATTGCTGGGTCATAAGGTAGCTCTATTTTCAACTTTTTGAGGAACCTCCATGCTGTTTTCCAGAGTGGTTGCACCAGCTTGCATTCCCACCAACAGTGTAGGAGGGTTCCCCTTTCTCCGCATCCTCGCCAGCATCTGTCATTTCCTGACTTGTTAATTTTAGCCATTCTGACTGGTGTGAGGTGGTATCTCATTGTGGTTTTGATTTGTATTTCCCTGATGCCGAGTGATGTGGAGCACTTTTTCATGTGTCTGTTGGCCATCTGGATGTCTTCTTTGCAGAAATGTCTGTTCATGTCTTCTGCCCATTTCTTGATTGGATTATTTGTTCTTTGGGTGTTGAGTTT